>NC_056732.1:1544499447-1544549447 GCF_019279795.1 Protopterus annectens
ATACCTGGGTAAACCTAGGATCTCCCATCCACTCATCAAGATTCCTCTTGAAGAGAGTCAATGAGGGACTCTGCCTAACCTGGACTGGGATTTTATTCCAGAGTGAAGGGAGCCTCTGGGTTATGAATCTGTCCCTCAACCATGTCCTATTTATTTCAGTGCTCAGGTTCAAGTCTCTCGAATGTGCAGCTCAATGGGATTTGGATTTTTTGAGGTGCAGCATGTCCCTTAATTCCAGATTGTACATGGCCTTATACATCAGGCACAGGTCGCCTCTGAGCAGGCGGTATGCCACTGAGTAGAGCTGGAGTTTCTTTAACCGGGCAGCATATGGCATCTGTTTGAGCCCTTTGATCCTCTTGGTGAGGTACCTTTGGGGTCCTTCCAGTTGCTGCAGGTGTCTGGTAAGGTACATCCCAAAAGGGGCATTGTACTCTATTATGGGCCTGATGAGGGATGAGTAAAGAGGCACGATGACCTCCCCTAATCTAGATGTGAATCCCTTCATGATTAGGTGGGCTATATAAAATGTTTTTCTAACCACTTTGGCCACGTGGTTGTCAAATGAGAGATTGCTATCAACTTGGGTCCCTAGGTCCCTAATTACTTCTTTTGTACTTAATGGATTACCACCTATGTGATAATTTGTGGGCACTTTGGTTTTGCCAAAGGGGATGACTATACACTTTTTGGCGTTTAGCTTGAGTCCATGGCTCTGGCACCAGTTGTCTGTTTCTATGAGGCCCTTTTGGAGGATGCCCTTGTCGGCTGGAGAGTCGATTATGGCACCCAGTTTGCAGTCATCTGCAAACTTGGTCAGCCACAGTCCTTCCGTGTTGGCCTGTACCTCCGAGAAATATATACCGAACAAGAGAGATCCCAGGACTGGGCCTTGTGGGATGCCACTTGTAACTGGTTTGGAGTCTGACATGGCTCCAGCAATTCTAACCATGTGGGTTCTGTCCTTGAGCCAGTTTACAACCCACCTAGTGACATAGGGGTTTATATTTAAGCTGGTGAGCTTATCTATAATGCCCGAGTGGGGTACTGTAACGAAGGCTTTTGCAAGATCCAGGTAGGCTGTGTGGACCACCTTCCCTTCGTCAATGGCCTTGGTGACTGTTTCAAAGAAGTCAACCAGGTTTAAGAGGCAGGATCTGCCCTTAACAAAGGCAAACTGGGTAGGATCCAGTGTCTGTAGGTCCCCAATATCTTTATTTATGAGGTCCATGATGATCCTTTCCATAGCTTTGCAGACCAGGCTAGTCAGGCTTATGGGGCGATAGTTTCCAGGGTCCACTGAGGCACCACCTTTGTGGAGAGGGACCACTGTTGCTGTACACCACTCTTTGGGTACTTGTCCTGTAAAGAAATCCCAATCCCTCCGAGCTACACACTCTAGGGACCTAAACCTTGTCACCACAATAAACAGAACATGCTGGAGGGATAGAGTCCTCTCCCAAAGACGTCGCATACTCTGGAACAAACTACCTCTCTGTATCAAACAAACCTCCTCATTAGCACTCGTCAAGAAAAATCTTGATGATTGGATGGGAGCCACATAGAGGCACAGGAAAATTATTTTCTTGGGTGTCGAAAGCCAGGGTACCTTTTTAGCTAGGCTTGTATAGGCCCTAAGGGCTGATAGCCTAGTACCTACATATGAACCTATACAAATTAAATGAGGTTGTAGTAATCCATTTCAAGACAAGCTGAAACTTGTAATAATACCAATGACCACCAGATGGCAATCAAACACAGGGTTTTATTATTATAATTATAATTTTGTTGAGTATTTGATGGCAGTAAAACAAATTATTGTTGATAACTGGAATTTGTGTTCAGCACTTCCTGATATTTTTTCTGGGGGACAAGCCTGCTTTTACAAAAAAAAAAAAAAAAAAAGTGGAGTCTCTCAAGACTATGACAATGAAAATGAGCAGTTGCAAATATTTATAGCAATAGCCCACGGTTGGGTGTGGGTAATCCTGGATTTACCCACGGTTGGCGTAATTTGATCACACTGGCAAAGCTCAAGTGACCAAACAAAGCCAACTGTGGGTAAATCCAGCATAACGGCATTATTTAAGAAAAAAGTTACTTTTCTTAACTCATTCACTCCAATGGAGCTCAGGAAGTTTGCACTGTAACTTCCAATGGGCGGAGCCTCAGCCCTTTGACAGAATCATATTATGTCCTCACATTTCAAACAAATGTCCATATCTCTGGAACCATAGGGATTATGAAAGAAGTATAAATGGCAAACTCTTCAGCATAAACTATTTTTACAGTGGTAGTATTTTTTAGGTTCTAGGTCATAAACAGAATTTTATAAGTTAAGTCACAGTAAACACAGTAAGAATTACATTTGTAATATTTTGTAAACAACTTCCAATATCTCAGCAACCACTCAAATTACACACATACTGTCAGCAGCATTTTATTCACCTAGCTGAGCGCTTTCATATGATGCTAAGGAGTTCTTTCTGTGTTACTTGGTTGTTGAGATACTTAGAAAAATGTGAAAATTATATCTATATAAATTAATATCATAAAAACAACAGTTAATATCTATTCACCCGCACTAGACAGAGATCAACTATTAATGCAGTTGAGTTTGCCATTGTGTAAGCTTCAAAATTAAATATTTTAAAACCCTGTACATAGCATGGTTTTGGAATTATAAATGCTAATATGAACAAGCAATATTTGATGCCTAAAGGTGTCAGTAGGAGTTAACTGCAGATGCACCTGGAGGCATCACTCGGATGTAATGAGTTAAATAATGTCTTTGTATAGGGCGTTGTGCTGCTCTTCAGCGTTCTGGGCTTTCCTGATGTATTGCGCATGCATATGAGACTTTTGCTCCCACACTTACACAGTACATCAGGTCTGTCTAAAGGAAGCAATGAAGAAAATCTCCATTGTCTTTTTTTTTTTTTTTTAATTAAAAGAAGAAACTGGGAGACTTTCAAGTTATGGGAGAGATGGGACAGGGAAAATAAAAGTATAATCAGGTACGTTTCTCTAGTTTTGCATAAGTTACCCGATTATCCTTTTATTTTTCTCTGTCCCGTCTTTTTCATTCCTTTGCAGTCTCCCATTTTGTAAGTTTATTTATTTATTTTTTAAATGAAGGAAAAGTACAATTTTTATTGCATATATTAATGGAAGAAAGTCCCGGAGACCAGACCATTTCCCATTGGTATATGCTCAATGTACAATGGGCTTGCTAGTTGGGCTAACTAATCAGTGTGCTTGTTTTTGAATGTTAATGGCCACTCACTGTATAATATAGCAATAACAGATGGCTGGGTGTGGGTAATGCTGGATTTACCCACAGATGGCATGGTACCTAGACATGGGTTATTGCTATTGTACAATGGTGTTCATTTTGTGTTGTGTTTCTGTTATTTAGGTTTCTGTTTTATTTTGTATTCTTCCACTTTTTCTGAGAAAAAATAGTCCCAAACTTTTAGTTCAAACTTATTGTTTATTTTATTTTTAATGGTTTTGTGAGAGGTTTAGGTTATTTTACATTGTATGTGTTATATTTTTTCTTTCAATTATTGACTTAATTTATGGAAAATGATCACGGTTTTGGGCTGTCCAATCAGTATGCTCGTTTTGGAGTATTAATTAGTCTGTACTGTTTTACTAGATCTATTTTTTTTATTTTATTTTTGGAAATGTAAATAAATGTAGTTATTAGTGGTAAAATATACAGGTTGTTTTGCTTATTTTAAATATTTGTTGGGGCTGTAACTGTTTTTACTTTGTCTTAATGTGTATAATGTGTATAATGTGTATCTGCATGGATGTACTAAAATAGGGGAGGGGGCTTACTAATGTTGTTTTCTATAGTAATGCTTGTTCTTTAAAAATGAAAAACTCATATTAAATCTTTCCTGCAAATGCACATCTTTATCTACAGTGCTTAAACAAGCAAAATAGTTTAGGCTAGACTAACTTGTAAAAAAAACAGAATGCAAATGGTTCACATAGTTTCTAGTAATTGTAATGATCCAAGGAAGTAAATAATATGAACAAATGTGGTGGTATAACTAGTAAAACTCGTATGTTGGTTACTATTTATCGGGTTATTAGTTTTTTCCTTGTAGTTTTATTTTTATACTGCTTTTTTGTCTTTGAACTTCTTGACTTCATTGGTTTTAGATGTATAACTTGTATGCAAGCTATTATGTCAGCCACAATCGTCTTGCTATTATTTATTTTTTGTATGTATATGATTGTGGCTGACAAAGCAGCTTGCAGACAAAGCTGTACATCTAATGGTATTCAGTGCAGACATGATTTTTTTATTATGGTGAGAGGAAATTCCAGCCACTCAATGATACCTTAGCAACCAGACTTTTTCCTGTTGGTTTAATGTGGATTTACAACAGGCACGCTTGGTTGGGCTGACCATTCAGCGTGCTCATTTTTGAATGTTAATGGCCAGTCATTGCATAACAGTGGATTGAAACTTCATTAAATTTATTTTAAATGACTCATCTTTTTATTGTTTTGTTACTCAGAAAAATTATAGCTGTATACGCTTTTTATCCACAAGTCTGTTAATGTAGTTTATACTGCTCAGTGTGTTTGAGGTATGTCACTTTTTTGTGAGTTGCAATAGCAAAATGCTAAAAAAATACAACCTACGTGCATACACATGCAATAAGATTCATAATGAGAATAATACACATTTAAGCATTCCAAAAAGTGTCCTACTAACAAAAAATGTTTATTCTTCTTCTTCTTGATAATGTGCAACTGGGTACAACGGATGATGACACAGAGACACAGCTGTATTTAACAAAGCTTAAGTGTTAGCTCTTAATAGATTCCTCAAAACCACAACGGTTGAACAATGTTTGTAATTTTAAATGGAGTTTAAAAAAATTAAAGCATCTGAAACTTTATTTTTTATTATATAATATTATTACAAATGTAAAAAACGATAAAAATCATAAACAGCACACGAACAGGCAAGCAGTAGAAACACTCCAGATATAAAAGTAAAGTTCTTTTATTACAAGTAGGTAAGCACTTTCACATAGAGCTTCATCAGACAATTAAAACAAACTGGTCAAAAAATTCATTTAAATACAGCTTATCACCCAATCAGATACAATCCATTCCCCAAATTTCAAGTATATTCATTTTAAAGGGGCAACATCTAATTAAAACATATACTATAAAACGAATATTCAAAAACCCCTATACTCAATATATTTAAATATAAAGGACATATGTACAATAAACATGATGTCTAATAAAACTGTATATGCATAAAACTAGCTAAATGCCTTAATATATAGCTCTATTCATATTGTAGAAAAATGCATATAATACATTTTTATATGCGAGCATTCATAAAGATGCATAAACAGAAACAGTACTACCTATACATTAATATAAATCTAAAGGCAAATACATGTCACTATATCAGTATAAACCTTGACCAGCAGAAAACTATGTTATATTAAATGTATTTATATGAATTTAGACCCATGAACAAACAACTATTTTTATTTCATACTATTAATAAATAATCACAAAACTTAGCAGGGAATATATCTGTGTTCTGCAAAATTTGTCAATACATCATTTTATATTTATATATATATATATATATATATATATATATATATATATATATATATACACACACACACATACACACATAGATAAATATATACAAACATTGATAAACCTAGACTTCAGTAAAACCAAGAACTATTACATGTGCAAGACTCAGAAAAGTTCAAACTATTATTCCTTCTTCTTCTTTCGGCTTATCCCAGTTAGGGGTTGCCACAGTGGATCATTTGTCCACTCATGATTGGCAGTGGAGTTTTACAGTGTTGAGTTGCCAGCCCGGCACCCAACCTTCTACAGAAGGCACACACATGCACACAATCACACCTAGGGCCAATTTAGAGTGTCCAATCCACCTACAGCCTACCCACACCTTCTTTGGGATGTGGGAGGAAACCGGAGCACCCAGAGGAAATCCACGTGACCACAGGGAGGACATGCAGACTCTGCACAGAAGGCACCCCAGCCGAGGATCGAACCGGAGAACCTCTTGCTGCAAGGTGACAATGCTAACTGCTGCACCACCGTGGCCACCCTATTCCCTAAAAATATAAGGAGATGTTCAAATAAAAGAAATAATATATAAACAGGCACTTAGGCATATTTATAGCGATCATTACTTTACTGTAAGCCTCCTAGATTTCAGGGTAGGTTTAACTGAGGCCCTTTCATTTAAACATTCCCACTATTGGTTCTCAGCCTCAATATCAATTTAACTTATCTCCTCCCTGTTGCATTCCTTATATCACCCTCACTCACAGTAGATGTAATTTTATCAATCACCATAAAACTAAAGGTGTGATTCGCTCCCATTGTCACAACATGTTTTGCTAAAGCATTATTCATAAACTTAATCCTGATGTTGTAAAGGTGTTCCCTTATTCTGTCCTTGAACATGCGGTCTGTTTTACCTACATAATATGATGGCCATATAGAACAGATAGCAAGATATACCACATGCATAGTCTTGTAATTAGCACTAACATGAACAGAGAAACACTGACCTGTATCAGGGTGTGTAAATTTATTAGTGGTGTCTAATGTCCACAGAAATTACAGCTCCCACACAGGTGTGTACCCAAAACAATCTCCTTGTGTTGAGTACCAGTCTTAGGGTAGCATAACATTCTCTTTAAATTACACTTGTTCTTAAACAAAAACTTAGGGCAATCACCTACAACACTCCTCACACCAGAGTCTGTAGTTAAAATTCGCCAATTTTTTTTATGATGACAGTAATAGGCCTGACATCAGCAGTGTAGAACAATGGTACCTTCAAATTGGATGGGGATATTCCTGAAGACAATTCATTCTCCACAGTGACCCCAGCGGAATAATATGGCTTTGCCCTACCCTGTTTAAGTACTTCAATGTGCATCAGATTTCTCTCAACTTCATGATGACTATAACCTCTAGTCACCAATCTACCTTTCAAACCATTCAGCTCTTTTTGAAAGCCCTCATTCAAGCAGTTAAGTCTAGAGACTCTCATTCCTTGTCCCCTAGCCATGTTCCTGAAAATGTACTGGGGGTGCATGCTAGTTTGATGTAGTAATGTATTCCTATAGCATGGTTTACGATACACTCCTGTATTAATCAACCCACAATCCAACCTTTTCATATAAATATCTAAGTACTCCACTTTAGTATGGGAAAAATTCATTGTAAATTTTAAATAATCAAACCCTCATTCAGTACACACAGAAAGTTCTTGAGGTTCTCGAGGGTACCTCCCCACACAAGGAAAGAACATCAATAAAACATCAGTAATAGGTGACATATCTAGTATACAACTCCATTTTAAACAGGGTCTCTTGTTCCCATGAAGCCATGAACATGTTGGCGTAGCTATTGGCACATGAGATGCCCATAGCCACGGCATCACGTTGCAAATATATATAGTCATTGAAAGTAAATGCATTGTTCTCCAAAATAATTTATAACAGGCATATCAAGTAAATCCACTTGTTATCATAGCTAGTATGATCATGTAAATACTTCTGTACTGATTGAACTCCTATGTCATTTGGAATAATGGTGAACAAAGACTGTACATCAAGGGTAACACAATAAAAATCAACATCTGTAGTTAATGGACCATTGTGAACATACAGATCTACTAGGAACTGCTTAGAATCTCTCAGTATGTAGCAGTTATCTAAAATGGCTGTAAGCCACTTTTCTACATAGAGGGAAAATGGTTTCATAAACTATCCTCCACCCACAACTATAGGCCTCGTAGGGGGGTTCTGACCATATTTATGGATCTCAGGCAGCCCTTGAATAGATGGTAATAGGGGGAAATCAACTTTTAGGAACCTATATAGGTGAACATCTATCAAATTGCTCTTCAAAAGATCTTCCAGCATAAATAGAATGTTTCTATGCATAAGATGAATCCTATTTAAATCAACCTGTAGGTAAAAATATTCATCATTCAGCATTGCTTCCATCCATTTTATATATTCACATTTATTCATAAGTACTGTTGGGCCTTATATATTCACATTAATCCATAAGTACTGTTGGGCCCCCCTTATCTGCAGGTCTAAATACAATGGTGTCATCATTCTGTAGGCCCCTCAATGCTTGTTGTTTCCTGCAACTCAAATTATTCCTAACCCTATTATTAATATTCAGTGTCTGTTCATTGTTATAAAATTTATACAGGTCGTCCTCAACCATTTTGTTAAATGCTTCTACCAAAGGATGTGGACATGGCATATATAAACTGGGTTTCATAAAGGTCCTGTTGTTATCAAAAGAAGCATTATTAAATTCTAGCTTTAACGTCACATTCCTACTGAAACATTTAATGTCTATTATAGTCTCAGTTAAATCACTAAATATAGTGGGAATAAACGTTAGTCCTTTTTTAAGGATTGTAATTTCATCAATATTTAATACATGTTTAGATAAATTCCATATTAATTGTTATTTAGGTTTCTGTTTGTTTTATTTTGTATTCTTCCACTTTTTCTGAGAAAAAGATAGTCCCAGACCTTTACTTCAGATTTATTGTTTATTTTATTTTTAATGGTTTTGTGAGAGGTTTAGGTTATTTTACATTGTATGTGTTATATTTTTCTTTTTCTTTCAATTATTGACTTATTTTATGCAAAATGAGCACGGTTTTGGACTGTCCAATCAGCATGCTTGTTTTGGAGTATTAAGTAGCCTGTACTGTTTTACTAGCTCTATTTTTTATTTTATTTTAGGAAATGTAAATAATTGTTATTGGTGGTAAAATATATATGTTGTTTTGCTTATTTTAAATATTTGTTGGGGCTGTAATTGTTTTTACATTGTCTTAATGTGTATAATGTGCATCTGCATGGATGTACTAAAATGGGGGAGGATGCTTACTACTGTTTTTTTTCTGTAGTCATGCTTGTTCTTTAAAAATGAAAAACTCATTAAATCTTTCCTGCAAATGCACATCTTTATCTACAGTGCTTAAGCAGGGAAAATAGTTTAGCCTAGACTAACTGGTGAAAAAAACAGAATGTGAATGGTTCACGGCGTGTCTAGTAATTGTAATGACCCAAGGAAGTAAATAATTCAAACGAATGTGGTGGTATTACTAGTAAAACTTGTGTGTTGGTTACTATTTATCTGGTTATTAGTTTTTTTCCTTGTAGTTTTATTTTTATACTGCTTTTTTGTCTTTGAACTTCTTAACTTCATTGGTTTTAGATGTAGAACTTGTTTGCAAGCTATTATGTCAGCCGCAATCATCTTGCTTTTATTTATTTACTTCTTTTGTATGTATATGATTGTGGCTGACAAAGCTGTACATCTAACGGTTTTCAGTGCAGACATGATTTTTTTTGATACGGTGACAGGAAATTCCAGCCGCTCAATGATACCTTAACAACCAGACTTTTTCCTGTTGGTTTATTGCGGATTTACAACAGGAACGCTGAATGGGCTGACCATTCAGCATGCTCATTTTTGAATGTTAATGGCCAGTCATTGTATAACAGTGGATTGAAACTAAATTAAATTTATTTTAAATGACTCATCTTTTTATTGTTCTGTTACTCAGAAAAATTATAGCTGTATACGCTTTTTATCCATGAGTCTGTTAATGTAGTTTATACTGCTCAGTGCGTTTGAGGTATGTCACTTTTTTGAAAGTTGTAATAGCAAAATGCTAAAAAATACAACCTACGTGCATTCACATGCAATTAAGATTCATAATGAAAATAATACACATTTAAGCATTCCAAAAAGTGTCCTACTAACAAAAGATGTTTATTCTTCTTCTTGATAATGTGCAACTGGGTACAATGGATGATGACAGAGAGACACAGCTGTATTTAAAAAAGCTTAAATGTTAGCTCTTAATAGATTCCTCAAAACCACAACGATTGAACAATTTTTGTAATTTTAAATGGAGTTTAAAAAAATCAACGCATCTGAAACTTTACTTTTTATTATATAATATTATTACAAATGTGTTAATATAAGCATTTTATTTGATGGCATTTTTTGGATGTCCAATGTTATATGTCATAAGATGTGAATTTGTTTATTTAACTGGTACTTGGTGTTTTGAACTTCAGTCTGAAGAAGTCTTATCTGAAAGATGAAAGCAACTAATGAAGGGTAAGATTAACAATGTATTTTACTTTTATATCTGGTATTCTAGATGTTTACTATACTGCTCTGAATATCTCTTTGTTTGGCTTGTTTTGTAAACAGACTGAAGCTGTACGAACTTCATGTACTATGCAAATAAACCAATTTATCCTTAAAAATGTTAAAGGCTGTATTCTTACCCCATACCTCTCAACTTCTTAACACAAGAAATTTGGACAAAGTCTCAAACAATGAGGGGACAAAGGCCCAGAAATAGGGGCACTATTTTAAACACTGCTATTATTAACTTAGAAAGTTACTTAAATAATTGGATTTGTATTAGCATGTATTTTCTGAAGGATATGAAGTGTGAAGCGAGTATGAAACTCAAATATGTGTCATTATTTAGTGACAGCAATTATCCAGAAAACCCAAAATTTTATGAAGTACAAACCAAAAATATTTAATTTGTTTATTTATTTTATTTAACATTTGTTAACCAGGAAAATCCAACTTGGAACAAAGCCAATTTTCAGCAGAGGCACGGGGAGAAATGCTCAAGGTATGAGGCAAAAATCTGGACATTCTGTGAAAATCTAGACATTTGAGGAAGCATGCCCCATGTAGATGAAATACCATATCATTGTCTGCATGTATTCATCAAATGACATGCATATCAATACACATCATCATTAGAATAATGTAGCATAGTTGTGTCAGTGCTGACATTCTGGAATATAGGGATAAGGGAGATTCATCTTTTCCGTAGTATTACACAATCTCAGAGACTGTATACAATCATAGGGGAATGGAGACACAGTCCCCTATATGGGTAGAAAGTGGGGTGTAGCACCTGCAAAAAGCACTTGTTTACTAATTTTAGTTTGCTCAATGCATCTATTTTTCAATGATTCCGTGATATGGATCAGTTTAAATGGCGTTCAAACATGCACACACAAAAACATCTTTCTATCTTTATTTCTAGGGTCTATATCACATAGTCGAACTGTCAAAAGTTTGACTATGTAAATATTGACCCCAAAAGTTCTAAAACTGAAAACACGGAACACTCAGAACAGCGATTTTTTTCAGAGGGAAAAAAAACGCTGTTCCGGTGTAAAACACGGAAACACATGAACACTGCATACTGTTACTAATGTGGGGGCGAAGCCCCCACACCCCCCTACTTAAATATACCAACTCTGAGATCGCACCACAGTGGAGGAAATAGCAAAGCCATGGAAATGGCCCACCAAATTCTTTCCCTGGGAAAGAATTTGATGTTCTGCGGCTTTGTTATTTTTAGACTTCGAATTTCCCAGTTCAAAGTTTCGGCGTTTGGACATTTGTGCGTTTGGACTTATGATATACACCCATATTTCTGTAGATATATATACATACAATTGTTTGATAAACACAATGGGTGGTAGAGATTGTCAAACATGCACATTGTCAAATGTTCGAAATCTTAAAGGTATGTTTTGTCAATGTATGTAAGTGAGGTTTAGGAATGGGTGGGGGTGTCTGTGCATACGTTTGTGTGTTAGAGTAAGGGTAAGGGTTAAGGAAGGGCATAAACTGAGTGTGTGTGTGTGTTTGTATGTGCACGTGCACGTGTGTGATTTAGGGTATATACATACAAAGGGTCTATCGAATGGACTAAATATCAAATGCTAATTAGTCGATCCGATACTGGCGAAATGGCAAAGGGGAAAAATTTGCTAGGCTGGAATTCACCATTTTCTCCACTATGGTGTGATCACGGAGTTGGTATATTTAAGTAGGGGGGTGTGGGGGGCACAGCCCCCCACATGGGGGGTGTTGAGGGCTTAGCCCCCCCACTTAAATTTGTGTTTAGGTTTATTTTTTTTTACGGAGCAGCGAATTTGTTTCCCCTGGGAAAAAATTCGCTGTTCCATTTGTCCGATATTTTGTTGTTTCGATATTATTGGTATGATGAAATAGCATTCACCATTTACATCATACGATAATATGATATAGACACCATACATACATATATATATATATATATATATATATATATATATATATATACACACACACTTACTTATACACACAAATATAGATTTTATATATATATATATATATATATATATATATATATATATATATACACATACATATACATACACACACACACACACACATTTATACACTTACTGGATTCTAAAAAGCACTTGTGTGGAGTAATGTGTTATACTGTGAGTTAGTTCACACCCAAGAATAACATTTCGGGCTTTGCTAATCCACAGTCTGTGTATTCTTATAGAGACTACCAGAGCTCTATCCACCCATCTCCATTTTCCTCATAGATTTGGGGTGTCACTTCAACAGTGACAATTATCTACAGCCACAGTTCGCACCACTAGGTGGCTATTTGCTTGCTTCATAAAGTCTGATGGGTTCAGCTACTTCACACTGTGAAATAATGGATTAGACCACTGGATTCAATGGGCACAGTCAGCAAAGTATCTATGTCACCTGTATGTGGGACTTGGTACTGCATGCATGAAATCTCATTACTTGTACACAGTATAGCAGGACATCCATCCATTCAGTACCTCAGCAGTATAAGGCACTGAGTGGGTAATTTTATCCCAGGGGTTGGGCTGACAAGTCACTTTGGAGTTGTGAGAGCATAATAACAGAGGCTGTCCTATCTGCTACTTCAATGATTTTGTTATCAACCACACATATACCCACATACATTCATACACACAGAAATAGGAAATGTAGTTGTAGGTTGCATTCCCTATCTATACATAACATTATATTATTTATTCACCTTTACATACATACGTACATGTATACTGCAGCATAGTGACTGTTATGTGCATGCATCAGTATCCTCAAGGTCCTCATAGTCTGTGCACAGAACTACCAGAAAGAGAAAAAGGAAGTTCTATCTAGATTTGAGGCTTGAGGTAAAGAGCAGTCACTTAAATTACACATTTCTACATTTAGTACAGACAGACTGGTTAGATTGATGTCCATATTCTGAGATTGTGGCTACAGCCTCATGTAAAGAATGCAAGTACAATGAGTTATTAAACTCAGAGCCTATCTGCTTGCATTGGTTGTTGCTCAGGTGGATGTAAAAGATCAAAAAATGCCTAATAAAAGAAGTTGAGGAAGTTTCCCGACTCCCCTACCCAAATTTGTCCTAAGCGTAGAAATACCATCTTGGGTCTCACTTGAAAAGAGGCCATTAGCTGAGTGGGACTAACCTGGCCAACAAAGGCTAAATATAATAAAATAAATCTAAAAATGTTGACTGGAGGTAAAGAAAAAAGGGTACTTCTTAGCAATTTAAGAAAAATGTGTATTTCTGAGTGACCCTAAGTTTTCTGAGTGGCTATTTGTTTCACTAGAACATTTATTATTAGTGGGTAATTGTAACTGGCAAGTTTACCTGTAAACATGTCCATGGAATTTGAAAATTATGAACTTTAAAATAGTAGAACAGTAGAATCTGTTTTTTGCCAGTGTTGTTATGAATTTGTTAAATGTAACAGAGTGGTTGAAAGGAAATACATGCAAGGATTACAAAATTCAGGAATCATGATTACATTTCTTAGATCACAATATCCTTGCAAGCATAAAGCAACCAGCAATCCAAAAACTGGAGATAAAGGGCAGTACCCCGTAAAGCAAATAGAATATTGACCATTGTACGCAAGCATTATACTCAGCAGCTCTAGTGCTACTTTAATGCATAATTTACCCATTTCAAAGATCTATGGAATAAACTGGGGGGGAAGTTAAACTGGATATACTGATAGAAGTATATAGCCCCAGTAAAGAAAAAGTTGTGGAACTAGAAGATACAAAAGGAGGTAAGACATGTCACTCTATCTTGGTGAAATGGTCAAAATATCAAACACCAAACCCTCAGATAAGCAGCCAAATGGAGGAACGAACTTAAGAGAGAGAACTAAGGATCCATATGTCACATAGCACACTTCCTGAAATAAAAAATGCAAATAAATCATGCAAATCTTTCAAGCTCAAAGGGCTCTTTATCAATGCCCATCAATATTGGTTATTTCTCTTAAATGGTAAAATATGACACTGATTCTTGCTATAAGACTCTAGTTGTCAAGGTAATAAAAGAGGACAATGTGGAAGCTGACAGGGAATGGCCTGCAGCTTAGGATACACTAAGAAAAGTAGTTCTAGAAATTGAAGAAGATATGTCATACTGAAGGAAAAAATAATTTAAGCTTCTCACTGCTACACCAAAACAGGGAGCCAATAAGAAACAAAAATAGGATTCTAAGGTTAAAGAACATACGAAAACTTCTGACAAAGAAAGAAATTACCAATAGCCCTGGAGGAAGAAACGTATTTGTGCGAACTAGATGAAGTGCAGAAACCTGCGTCTGCATTTATAGGAATACAAGACCAATGCCTCTACTTCATGTCAGAGTACTGATAAAAATAATGCTGGCATAACTGACCTTCAGATGAGTCCTGTCAATTTTAAGAAAGTTCAGTTGGAACACAATACACTAAGCAGACCTATATATACAGACAGAAAATATAGGAAGAGCAAATTGGGAAATAAAGGAAGACATCAATGCCTCTACTTCATGTCCAAATACTGATGAAAATAATGCTGGCATAACTGACCTTAAGTTAGGTCATGTCAAGAAAGTCTGGTAGGAACGCAAAAAAAAGCATGCCTTACCTATTGTGGAGGTCTCATTTGAAAGAACAGCAATGGATATTGTAGGTAAAATTTAATAACGGCCATCAGTGTATCCTGCTAAATTTCCTGGGGCAGTACGCATGCAAAGATTTAAAGCAAAGTCCATAACAAAAGAGCTTGCACTGCTTTTCTCTAGAGATGGAATTCCATAACAAGGTCTTACTGACCAAGACACCCCATTCTTGTCCAAGGTAATACATTAAATTTGTCGTGTTTTTAAATGAACAGCTAGGAACCCGGGTTGAAAATTATCTCTCTCTTTTGACCATCATAAGACAATGGTGGTCAGGAAATACTTTTTATTTAACACAGATAACTGCAAAATGAATATCTTCTAAAGTCTAAAGAGGAAATCACTCCCTCATACACAACAATGACCCCACCAATTAGACTCCAATGTCCCTTTGGAATGTATCTGACTAAACATATCAAACAATTAGGAAGATCCCAAAGGATCCTAACTTACTGCAGCATAAGAGACCCTGTTGTCTTGGACCTCCTGTATCTTAAGTCCAATATCTCCACCAACACTAGAACCCAGGATCAATATTTTCAGCCACAGAAACAAAACATGTCAAACAGACAGTTTTATAACTCAGAGCCTCTCAAAACCTCTGGGAATGAACTCCCTTTTCAAGTAAAGCAGTGTGACTCACTTTCTTCCTTTAATCATACAGTAGATGACTAGATGGATATTCACAAATGTACACTTGGATTGACTGGTATGGTCCTCCTGGAGAAAAGGAGGTGCAGCTTGAAGGGGGTACTAGCAAGGCATACATAGTCATTAGACTAAATGGCAATGGAATAGCTATGAAATCTGTAAGGACATCTGTACATTACATTCAAACACATAGGGTAGTTGAGCTCTTTAACAAAACCTCAAAGTCTTTGAGGTTTTGAAAGGCTAAAAAACTGGATGGGAGAAATTGAGATCGACTGCCCTCATATGTTTGCTTTAAGTGAAGTAACCCAAGTCTAAACCAGATTCACACTATTTTATCTATTATAAGGTAGACATCCCTGAAGCTTATTAGATATCACAAAAGTATCACAGAAGGAGGAAACAGTCAATTTTAAAAGTATGAGAGCATTTTACAGACCAGCAGAGTAGATTAAGAAGTATAATGGCAAAACATATATATGGTGACAGCTCGGGAGACATGAGAGAGAGAGAGAGAGAGAAAGAGAGTGCAGAAAACAGCAATAGCTAAAGTACTTGTGTTAATACTCCCTGCCAAAAACAAGTTCCCTGCAATATGGCAAAGACATTTTGAAATTGTGGAAAACATAAGTTAAGTATATCACAAAGTGAAAAATACTGGGAAAAAAATCTGAACAGTCATACCACACAGTTGATGAAACCATGGATAGAAACTCAAGTTTCTGTAGTGTGTTTGCTGAGAAAGTTGACTCCCAACAGCATGTTATGAAGTCAAAACAGATTAGGCATTTTCACCATATCAGAAACAAAAAAATTATACTGTGGAGTAAAGGCATACATTGAGTTGCCAGGCAGAACCAGTTTTATCCTACACACCACAGAAATTGGGCCTGGCAAGAATGTAAATTTAAAAAAGCATGAAATGTTAAAACCCCAAATAGAAGTAGTTAAGAAAAAAAAGTACAGACAGTGCCCCAACTTGGGGTCATAGACGAATCCCAAACTGAGTAGAATAGCCCCACTGTACTAATCACCAAGCCCACTGGGTCTCTAAGGTTTTGCAACAACTTCAGAAAAACAAGTAACTTATCTAAATTTGATTCACATTGCATTACCTGAGTAGATGAACTGATAAAAAAATTGTTCAATGTTAGGTTTCGGACTAAACCACAACCTAATGGAAAATTGCTCTAACCTCAGGACTACAGAAAATGTGACCTTTTTTATGTGAGATAGAGTATTAGATCACAGTGGCTACCTTTCATCTTCCCAGAGCATATGCATCATTCCAGAGGATGAAGGACAAAACCATTAGGTCCTACATACCAAATATGCTGTAAACTACTTGGGTAATGTAGTAATATTCTCCAATGGTTAAGTAAGCTGTTCAAGTGATTTTATGTTCTGTGAATTAAGCTGTATAGATGCCTAGCCAGCTAAGATCAAATCATGCATGGCAGAAGCCTGCTGTTTGTACTATGTAATGCACCAAGGAACAGTGAAACTACAGGATAAAAAAACTGAGAGTAAACACCTGGCACACACCAACCATTAAGAAACAGGTTAAGACTTTTTGAGTCATGGCTAATTAAGATAATAAATTTGTTGTAAGCAACTAAATGCCTGCTGTGTTTAGAACCAACACCAATAGGTCCTGCCTTTTCAAAACATTACTAATTGATCATAGATTCAGTTTGCCATATCGTCTTACCATTTCTCATCATTCAAAATCCTGTGCAGCACAACCAGTCTTCACCAGTACCTGAATAGTTTTAGTAACATCTCTAAGCTATAAGCAATGCTTGGTGACACTGCTCAACACCCACCTCTATAATTCTAGTATAAACCATATGATAACAATACAAATAACTGTCTCTGAACCTGCTTTATACCTCACATTTTATTTACAATATTAACGTGTTCTGCACTATTTCCTACCATACACATCTTCAAATGCTCAATCTTTAACATCTGCTAAAGTGTAAGTATCTTTTACACTTTAAGAGTTGCTTTTATTTCATATGAATATAATCAAACTAGCAAATATATTTCTAATTGTTAATGTATATTACTTAATGGGGGTAATTCAATAAAGCCTACATGGAGCGATTTGCCATGTAGACAAAGTGGCATGACCTCAACATGGAACATAGCTGCCGAGTGATCAATAAACAGGGCAAAGGGGCTTGCATGACTGTGCGGACACAGAAGTGTCCATGGAATGCAAATCACCTCATAAGCTGGTGAAATCCATGCAAATGAGTTTGATTTGTGATCCAATAAGCAGAAAGGCACCTGTGGAGGTGCTGTGCTGGTGGTAGAAATGTACACAGACAGAAACCATGTACTGGAATGTAAAAATTAAACGGGCTGTAAAAGCCCAGAAAAAAGGGAGGGTAATGCACTGTAGGCATGCAAATGGCCAAAACTATGGCCAGCGAGTTTAAAAAGCAATGCAAATCAAAAAAGAAAGAAAATGTGTAAAAAGTGAAAATTAAGACATTTGCAAAAATATTGCATTACAGTGCCCAGCGTGCAGAGTCTTACAATGACAGTTTTCAGTGGTTGCTATGGAGGCAGGCCCTGGAGTAGTAAAGTATCCAGGGTATACTCAATTAGCTGTATGTAAATGAGCTGGGGTTAGTGAATAGCAAAAAGGGCTACTGTGTCTGCAGATACAACCCATGGTGTGTCTAGAAAAATGTCGGTAGTAGCAGAACAGGTAGCTGACATCAAAAGGGGGTGTGACACTCTATGTTTAAGTGGATAGGATCTCAGAGGCACCTGTTTGTGTTCAGCTAAGCACAGCTAAACAGGGGGGAGTGTCCGATGCTGCAGAGCTGTGTTTAGCCCCATGGCGTGTGTTTTAGCTGGTTTAAGCTAAGCTGAGTGTACCCGTGCATGGGTGTGTATGTCTAAACTGTTGAGCACTGTTTATACTAGCGCCTCAGGTTTGTGCGCAGCACCTCAGTGCTTAGCAGTGAAAGAAATAAAAAATAAATAAATAAAAAGGAAATAGTTTGAGAAAGCCAATCAAGTATAAATAACTGATGAGCCCTGTTCCACTGACACTGGCCCATTCAAATCCCTTAATGATAACCCTGGCAGGTGGAAAGCATTATAGTCAGCCAATCACACAGGCTGCATCGACAGCACACCAGTATAAAGTATGCATACATACTTCAATCTGAAATTTTCCACATACTCTGCACCATTGGAGTACACAGTTGGGAATTTTAATCAAGAAAATGAATGGGTCTGCTGCTGCTCTGCTACATCTGTATGTGTTAGAGGCTGAGGTCAGCGATGCTGATGATGCTGACAATAGGTCTAGACTGAGAAGGAGAACAGTATTCATGCCCAGGGTAACCTTCCAGGAGCTACATGAGCTGGAGATAATAGAGCGCAACAGGGTGGACAGGAACATACTACAAGAACTCACCGAGCTCTGCCACCCTCACCTCAGACCCAGAGCCAAAAGAGTGGGTAACCCATCCCAGTGAAAATGAAGGTATGTGCATCCCTATGAATACTAGCTACAGGTACTTTTTAAAGACCTACTGGGGACATGATGGGGGTCTCACAGCTATCTGCATCCAGGGTACTCCCACCAGTTCCTGGATGCCATGCAAACACATGCCAGTGAGCACATATATTTACCCCATACCCCTGAGGAAAGGGCCAGCAATACGAGTCTCTTTCACTATGTAGTACTGGTTACCACAGACTGCACACATGTACACATCAAAGCACCACCCGGTGAGGAGGGTAGAGTCTACATCAACCACAAGGGATATCATTCCATCAACTGCCAGGTTGTGTGCAATGCCCAGGGCATTATCATGAATATGTGTGCTGACAGCCCTGGTAGTTATCACGAACCCCACATCTGGCATGCGTCACAGCTGAACCGGACGTTTTCCAGGAGGGACATCCCATACTGCCATCTATTGGGGGATGCTGGCTATGCACTGGAACCCTGGATGATGCCACCCATCAGAAGTGCACACACACCTAATGAAGAACACTATAATGAGGCACATGCTCAAACTAAGATCATCATAGAGCATGTGTTTGGCCTTCTCAAGTCGCGGTTCCACTGCCTCGATATATCTGGTGGAGCTCTGCAGTACTCTCCAGCCACATATGCACACATGCTCACAGTATGTGCCATGCTACACAATATGATCCTGCAGAAATAACTGTGGCAGGAACATCACAAGCAAGGGACTCACAGCCCCTCACCAGTGCCAAGGTCCCCACAGCCACAGGGGGACATGGAGGAGAGACCCCCTGAGCCTGTCCCTGTAGCCAGACGTAGGCGTGCCCAGTATACCATAGCCTTGGCAAAGAGGCAACACATAGCACATACACCGACATCCTAGGGACCCAGAGACTGACACCACACTTGCACATACATAGTAAAAAGGATGCCAGCCACACCACACAACCTGTACCTTACCATGTATTGGCTGTGTACTGCATGCATCCAACAGTTAGCCCTGAAGCACTGTCTCCTCAACTGTTGAAGGCACAAGGTAAGTCATTCTTCTTTACTACAAATGTAAGGGGTACTAGACTATGGTAGCATGTGAATGGACCTGCAGCATGTATGCAAGGGAATAGAGTGGGATACTGGGACACCTGCAGACACCTGACAGCTAGGTGGGACAACAGGAACTCCCCGCCCAATACTGGCTGCCCCATAATATGTAGTAGGGAATTACAAACAGTGGTGTCATAGAACAGCTGCTTGACTGTCAATGCTAGGGTCCCCTACCCCCAACACACCCGTTTTCCCATATACCTGCAGTAACAGTATGTTTACAAGGTAATAGCAGTAGACCACACAATTCTTGGCCTGCCCCAATCAACCTAGTGAAATGTACCATTTCCTCAATATGTAGGGGTCATTGTGCTATGTTTTTCTGTGGATGATAATGTCAGGACATAAGCTATATTGTCTGATAGCTGTTATGGCTTAGAGGGCTAAGTGCATTACCATGGTTGATGGGGTACATGGTTCAAGACTAGCTGCGTCTCCTATTTTGCATGTGAGCTACACCTATGGTAAGAGTTCTACAGACTGTCCATATGTTACTATTTGTTACTGCAGGAAAGCTGGACAAAACCAGAGACAATGGAGGGACAGGGGACAAAGATATGGACATTACACAGCTTTGAATAACCTAGATGGTGGCTAATAGAACAGCAGGTTATAACAAGTCAGTGTAGCACCAGCATGTAAAGGCTGTCACGTAACTGTATCAGTATTTACAGCAAGTCAATGGGCACCGTCCATACCTCACAAACGTACAGAGTTTTGCAGAATGTCCACATTATGCCTCATATATCTGGTCTGTTTTTCATAACACTGCAGTTTTCTGGCAAACTACTGCCAAATCAATAAAGGTTGCTTTGAGAAAATGATGACAGACAGTTGAGATTCAGACATCAAACCCTTGAGAAAATGCATGCTAATACAAAACCATTCTACTAACTGTCTAAGTTTGTAAGAGCAATATTACAAACATGTCCCTATGTTTGAGTCAGTGTCCTACTGTTATATATGACTCTGTCCAGATTTATGACTCTATGAGGTTGAGAGGCATGGGCAACACATAGCCTTATAATGACAGCACAACACAAACTATCTGAAGACCAGACCAGACATACAGGAAGGAATGCTGGACATCCTTCAAAACAGGTACAGTCAGAGGTGTGAAATCCATAACACTGTGTGTGGTGCAACATCACATACCCCAGTGACAGCATACCTACTACATAGAGCAGCAACTGTGGACAAAGCCAGGAACTGGAGCAGGGCAGGACAAAGGCCCACACATAAGTGGAAGGAGGAACTACTGGCCAGGCAAAGTAGAAAGGGGAGAATAGAACAGTCTGTGCAGGAGCATGGGTTCCCTGCAGTGTATGGAGTCAGTAACTCAAATGTCTGCTACCGGTTCCTCACTGCAATCTACAATGATCTGCCACTGATATATCAGGAAATCACAGTGCTATGTAAAATGTACCAGACATATTGTGCAAAATCCCATGCAGTCAAATAAAGTCTGTACACACCCTATATTTTTGTTGTGTCTTTCGTCTTTTCCTGGTTAGAGGTCGCCACAGCGGGACTCCGGTCCACTAATGATTGGCAGTAGATTTTTATGTGCCGAGTTGCTGGCCCTGATGCACAACCTTCAATGAAGGTACACCCATTCACGCATGTCTCCATACAAAAGACGCTCTAGCTGAGACTCTAACAGGACAATGTCTTACTGTGAGGCGACAATGCTACCGCAGCACCACCACTGTACACACCCTAGATAAGAGTAAGAATTATGGACAGCACACAGCCAGGAAATCCCTCAGGCATTATATCAGGGAGGTGCTGGATTGTTAATCATGTTCAGCAGTACATTGGCTGTAGCACACAAAATACTGGACTGGAATACAGGTAGCTCTGGCCTGGACTCCCCTTGTAAGTACTGATAGTCACACTGGGCATGCTCCTACACTTAGCTATTTTCAGCCCATGTCTGAACCCACATCTGACTACAGAACTGAGATGTGTCTATATATATATATATATATATATATATATATATATATATATATATATATATATATATGTGTGTGTGTGTGTGTGTGTGTGTGTGTGTGGTGTGTGTGTGTGTGCATGGAGAGGCAGAGAGAGAGAGACTCACACAGAAAGGCATAGAGTGATGCAGTGCTGCAGCCACTTGTACACCAAATTGTAACCAGTGGCACATGCAATTAGTATGGTGAGCTGTAGTCTGTAATAGTACATAGGCTGTAGTTCTCATCTCACATCAGCCACTGTGTGTTTGTGTATATGCTACAAAAAGAGAAAAATCTACTGTAAACCACGTAGCACCAATCTGGAGTAAAAAAAATGCCTATGTATGTATGGTTCAAAATATCCAGCCTTATTAAAAAGATGGCAAGCTTTGAATTTAACTTGTTCATGGCAATATATACACATGATGAATGATGTTTTTCAACCGATAGAGGGTTCGTTAAGAAGCAAATCGAACAGCAGTATAATGGCTTATTGAACAAGATAGAGCTTATATTTTGAATTTAACTTGTTCACGTCAATATATACATATGATGAATGATGTTTTTCAACCGATAGAGGGTTCGTTAAGAAGCAAGTCGAACAGCAGTATAATGGTTTATTGAACAAGATAGAGCTTATATTTTGAATTTAACTTGTTCATGGCAATATATACACATGATGAATGATGTTTTTCAACTGACAGAGGGTTCTTTAAGAAGCAAGTCGAACAGCAGTATAATGGCTTATTGAACAAGATAGAGCTTATATCAGCATTCAAGTTTACTCTGCAAAGCTACTGAAAGGGTGAAATCATATGAAACTATGCTTATTGCCATTAAAAAAAAGAAAGTCACAATGAGACTATGACTTTAATACTGGGTAGGTTTTTACCTGGTCCAATAAGAAAAGGAATCCCCTTCTACATCAGAGCAACTTAGCTGTGCAAGCACAAACATTTAATGAATCACCAGATACTCAGCCTGAACCCACTCTGGATACTCATGTTGTTTCAGCTTCTGTTCTATCCAATGAGAAAGGGAATTCCCTTATATGTCAGGTTCCTCCGGAAGAGCGGGTGTAGAGAGTTGAAAATGTCACGCATTCCATAACACTTGTGGATTCTAACATCATTTCAGCCCTTGAGCCATTGGATTTTCCAGTGTTTACACATTCACTGCTCCTTTTCACACAACAGCGCCAAGTGGAAAAAGAGTTACAACTCCGAGTATTAGACATGGAAAACGCAATGCCAACATCCCAATGTGGAGAAAGCTTAAGTCCTGCTTCTGAATTTGTCTTTAACCTCTTGAGGTACAAACTTAATATTTTTGAAAAATCAGTTCTTGAAAAGGGCTTACATTCATTCCTGCTTGTACAACTGCATTTCTCAAACTGTTACTGAAATTAGATATTTTGTTAGGTCATTAAACTTGAATATATTATTTGGTGCTGAAAGTGATCATAATAAGTATGTGCTGAAAAGGAAGAGTACTTTTATGCCTAATCTTCACCCCGTGACACAAGCATTTCAAAGTGCTATTGAGTATGATACATATTTATTGTATCAGCAGCAAAGGAAGCAGCACTTTCATAATTTAAATAATGAAGAATATAAAGCTATTCAGTCTTTAATTAATAATGATCAAATAGTAATTAAAAATGCTGATAAAGGGGGTGGGGTTGTTAGACTTGATACTGATTATTATATTTGTATCATGCAAAAGATGTTGAATACTAAAGATAAGAAAATTAATAGATCTGATCGAACAAATATTATTGAAAAGGTTAGTAAAGATTTGTATGACGTATCATAAAAGTCATATAGATTTTACTTTGTTTGACTATCTTACTACTTTTCACCCATTACACCCCTTATTCATGGAATATCTAAACTTCACAAGTCAATGACAAAACAACCTCTGAGACCAACTGTCTCAGCTAGGGGATGGGTAACAGAGCCCATCTCTAAATATGTTGACTTTGAATTAAAGAAATATATACATCCTATTATTAAAGACACGTCACATTTTCTTAAACAGTTGTACATGTGGATAGAAGATAAGGTCATTAAGTAATTATATTTTAGTCACTTTGGATGTTGAGTCTATTTACGTGCATTCCCAATGATTTTGTCATTGACAGTATCAAACTTTGTTACTGGAATATGCACAAACAGATGAGGCTAAGGCTGTTGATTTGGGTAACTTCTTACATATCATACTAGGTAATAACATTTTTATATTTTAAACACAACTATACCAACAAATTACAGGTGTTGCCATAGGCATACCTACAGCAAATACGTATGCAAATATTGTTATGTTTATGTGAGAGGTACAATACATTTTATCTAATTCTTTATAAGCCAAGATTGATTTTGGCTGTAGATTTGTAGATGACCTGTTTCCTATATGGACAGGTACTCCAGAAGAATTCGACATGTTTTTAAACTCACTGAATACATGTACTGAATTTCTAAAGTTTAAGAAAGAAACGTCATTGCAACAGCTTAATTTTCTGGATATTGCTTTATATAAATCATATTTGGGCAGCCTTGAAACTAGGTTACATAAGAAACCTGTTAAAAGAAATACATATCTGCATTGCACTAGTATGAATCCACCTTTTATCTTTACAAATGTTTTTGATAATCAAATGAAGCATGTCGCTAAATTGCATATTAAAGAAAATTATACGTTATTAGAATTAAATAATACAGGACAAGATTTTATATGTAGAGGTTATAATAATAAAGTTGTTAATAACACTAGAGATATTACAATTTAAGAACGTGATGTTGATGTCAGACCAATTTTCTCTAAGCAGACCCACAATATAGGTATAGTTCAGCAAAGTAATAATGTTAATAAAGTTAGAAGATGCATGTCAACTTCTAATCAAGATACAAAAGCTGTTAAGGCCATTATTAATAAAGAGTGGTCCATTTTGCCTGCAGTACCAGAGATTAGGAATTCTACAGGTGACATACCAACCTTTGGTTACAAAAGATGTTCTAATTTAAAGAATAAACCTTGTTATAAAGAACAACCATAAAGTATTATATATTTTAAGACCAATAAAGCAGGAAAACATAGATGTAACAAATGCGTGCACTGTACTAGTATTAATACTGATAAAATTTTAACCATCCAGTCAGCAGCTAAATATTTAATGTACAAGTGTTTGGAAATTGTGATTCTAGGAATATTATATACCCAGCTAAGTGGCAGTTATGTGATGTATATTACATGGGGAAAACCAATAGAAGGTTGAAAGACAGTATTAGTCGTCATCTCTCTGAAATTAATAAGAAAGTTAACACTAATGCATTATATAAGCATATTTATAAAGCAGGCAACACACATTATTTAAAATTTATGACTTTATTTCAAGTTAATGAATCCCTGCATGGTAGTGATATTGTTCAACATACTGAATTACAGGAATATAGATGGATTTTGTGACTTAGGGCTCATATATTGCCAGATTTAAATGAACTTGTATCTTTAAAGGTCTAACTGAGAGAATTACATCAGAGGGTGCAATTGTATCATGTGGCTTTTACCATGTGACTTATCTATTTAAATGGATTTAGTAACAGTTTTAATTGTTTATGTGCCTGAGGAAGCTTTTAAGTGAAACTACAAAGTTACATATTAAAGTATTTGACTCCAGTTTGGTGCTACATGGTTTACAGTGGATTTTTCTATTTTTGGCTGTTTGCACTTGTTTTCACTGTGATATATTAGCAGATTATTCTTCTTTCTATTGCCTATAATAATTTTGTGTGTATGTTCCACATACAGCAGAATACACCCACCCAACAGGCATATGTCTGTGCAATGGTCACTCATTTTATTACCCAGTGACTAGTGCCCTCCACAACACTGGCCCCCCTGTCAGCAGCTGCTGCTGTCATCCACCCAAACAGCAGTGGCAGACACACACTAAATGCATAAGCTCTGTGGTGTATGTGATAAGTACATAGCACTGGAGCGTATACAACTAGATAGGTAAGGTTCTAATCCCAGCAATTCATTGTGTAAGTGTATCCCCTTGCAGCAGTGTGTATGTCTTATTTGTGTTACTTTTAGGCCCATGCCTAGCTGTTAACCACACCATTGCGTACTTTACTGGGCCTGCTAATGTCATCCACCATAGAATCACAGTTACACACTCTCCAGACCCATAAGCTCCATGGTACATATGATAAGTATGTAGCACTGTAGTGTATACAGCTAGATAGACTCCGAGTGCATGTAAGTATATCCTGCAGCAGCTGTGTGTATGCCTTGCCTATGTGTTTGCAATGCCAATGTATTTGAATGCTTGTGCCTGCCTGTCAACCCCACCATTGGGTTACTATACTGGGCCTGCTGATGTCATCCACCTTAGATGCACAGTTACACACATTCCAGCTGCATAAGCTCTGTGACACATAAGTATGTAGCATTACAGTACATACAACCACATAGGTAGGGGTTCTAATCTGAAAACTGGCAACTGTGTGTGTGTGTGTGTGTGTGTGTGTGTGTGTGTGTGTGTGTGTGTGTGTGTGTGTGTGTGTGTGTGTGTGTGTGTGTGTGTGTATGAGTATGTGTGTGAAGCATATCCCCTGTAGCAGTATGGCTGTCTTGTGCGTGTTATGGTTAAACCATTTTGAGGGCCTCCTCCACCCTGTTAACCCCCTACTCCCATAGGCAACCTATTCAGGGCCTACTGATGTCATCACCTTAGAAGCATATCTAGACACTCTAAATGCAATAGCACTGCGGCACATGCAGTAAGTATGTTGTTTTATATAGTGTACATAACTAGATAGGTAGAGATTCTAATCCCAAAACTGGCAGCTCTGAGTGCTTGTGTGTTCAAATGCATATCCCCTTGCAATAGTGTGGCTGTCATTTGTGTGTGTGTGTGTGTGTGTGTGTGTGTGTGTGTGTGTGTGTGTGTGTGTGTGTGTGTGTATATGCATATCCCCTTGCAGCAGTGTGGATGTCTTGCCTGTGTTTGTGTGTAGTGGTTATACTATTTTAAGGGCCTCTGCAAACCTGTTAACCCCCTCAGTGGTAACCTTTACAGCATCTGCAGATGTCATCCACCTGAATAGTAGTGTCCGACACTGCAAAAACATACAAGCTCTGTGGCGCATATGATATATATGTGGTGCTATAGTATGTACAACTAGACAGGTAGGAGTTCTACTCTCAGCAAGGTCAGTTCATGAGTGTGTGTGTGTGTGTGTGTGTGTGTGTGTGTGTGTGTGTGTGTGTGTGTGTGCACGCACGCGCGCATATGTGTGTGTACATATATCTCTCCTAGCAGCACTGTGACTGTGTTAGGGCCACCACCTCTCCCACTGTGCAGGTTGCAGTCCACATTTGGCCAGATGTGTCCTGTGAAAACAACTAAAACAATACATAGGTCCCAAGAGTGCAGGACAACAAACATTTCCTACATTTGTGTAATAGTTGCATAAAGCAGTCATTTTACATCAGAAACACTTAATGTTATACCATAATCTAGGGAAATGCTACAAAAATAAGCGGTCATATTGGCAGACCAAGAGAAGTCCTGTCCTTTGCACTTGCTGTGGGTATGGTATGTCCCACCAACTCTCACGATACTACAAGAAGTGTCTCACACTGGGCATTTAATAAGGTGGCAACCCTAGTCTCTGTTGCCTATGTGTGTGCAATATGTATACATATTGAGCCCCTGTGAGTAGCTGCTACCCCAAACTAGCCCACACATATCTAGGCATGAATGCTAACCACCACCACCCACATTTGTAGGTACTGACTAAGGCTGTGGCAACTGTAAGTTGTGTGCTGTCACTGACCCACCAAATGATGTTAACACACTACAACAGGGTCTTACATCAGGTATGGACTGGTGCCAAGGTCCTGGCCATAAGCTAAATGGAGAAAACTGTAGCATCATACCATACAGCAAGGACATGGCCCCACTGTTTCCCACATCAACGGCAACCCCATAAACACACAACCTGTGTTGAGAGACATGGGTACTCAGGTTGATAATGTCGCATTAAACCATCATGTAGCAGCAGTAGTCAGAAAGACAGTGTATGTGGTTCACCTCATAGTTAAAGGGAGTACATCCAGAAAAGAGGTGGACATTACCTCTGTATAGTCCTCAGTATGTAGAACAATAATTTACTACAATTGCCCATTTGGTACATATCTATCCAGAGATCTGCGCCAACTGGAAAGACCATGGCAATACCCACAAAGGTAATCCATGGCCTCCAACACCTGCCCCATGCAGACAGCCTCTAATAATTAATGCCTCACTCGGTATTGGACAGGTTACCCAGAGGTGGGCTGTGGCATGCCTACAAGGCAATGTTGGACCCTGCCCTTCAAAAGCAGCCCCATATATGCGAGTCAAACTACTCACTCATTACCATCACGACAGGCCTGAATCTGATATGTGACATCAATAAAACCTGCTGGAGAGACAGGTTTGTCTCTCAGAGGCTTCTCGGTCTCAGAAATGCACTTCCCATACATGTCAAACATAGCACCATGCAGACCCTCATCAAGTGAAACTGATGAGTGGATGGGAAATGAGGGGATCCCACCTGTGTCCCTCAATGACAGGGGCAACAGGTGCTTATTGGTGATTCTGTTGGGTATAAACTAATGTCTAGGCTTGTAAGGGACCCACGGTCATTACTCTAGTAACCATCTCTGATCCTATAAACCTATGATCCTACTGAACTCCCAGGTGACATGTATCAAAAGTAGCATGCTGTGTCAAGGAGTATGCATGCAAGATTACATCGTCTGACCCCATTGTCCCTGACACACTGTTCTACACATATGCACCTAGGTATCCATGCACATATACAGTCATACCTTGGTGAAGTCACATACCTGCATTGCCACCATGCCATCCTGAGCCACTGTGTTGGCAGCAGGTCTGCATGGAGCAGACACACAGACACCTGAAACAGAAAAGGTCTAGGAGACAACAGTCAGCTATACCAACACCAATGCAGAATCACGGAACAGAGATACAGTACATCATTACAGGACCACCCAGGATCACATGCCCATGGCCTGCCATGTTGTGGTGTGGGCAGCACCCTCCCTTTGGTAGTGCTAGTGGTACTGCCACTACAGGAGTGTGACTGTGCATGGCCACATGGGCTCTCAAATGATGTTGCTGATGTCCACGTGTCTGACGCCCTACTCCCACCACATTTTCAAGCATAGACATTGCACAGTTAAGGAGTGACAATGTCTCACCCCACGATCTATCTGCTATATTGGCAAAATGATGTTAGGCATCACCAATGCCATGGATTGAGTCAAGGATGCCAGGCAGTGATGCATCCATAATCCTGAACATCCATCTGGTGTTGCATTCAGAATGTGCCTGTGCCTCCATGACGGACCGAAACATGCATCTGGTGACATGTGCTGTGACATTTCTGACAGGTGGTGGATGGGCAGCAGTCCTCCTTCTAGCACCCCGTCAATCTGCCTGTGTAGGACCTCGCCAACTTTCTGGCTATGACTAGTGTCCACAGTCAGATGCCATAGTCACCACACACTCCTGTTCTATGCCACCAACCTCTGACTGTCCAATATCTGTGGCCACAGGGGACTGGGTATGTGTGAGCATACTGACCGTGTGCAGGGATATTGGGGGAGGAAGTGGGATGTCAACCCATGGGACAGATTCAGCCCCCAACAATCCCACCTCTGCCTCACTATGGCTACCATCATCATCAGAGTCTGATGAGAGACTGACATCAGGTTGTGAGGGGGACACAGTCTAACCCCTATGGCCACCTGTGAGGAGAAAAACAACATGACTGCATTAATTCCTGCACTATTATGTCTGCTGATACACACACACACACACACACACACACACACACACACACACACACACACACACACACACACACACACATAAAGGTGAGGTGCCACAAATATATTATATATATCACACCTTATTAATGATGCCATGCACAGCACACAAGCAGACCACAACAGACACAGACAAGACAGGCTCAGCTATGTCCAGTTAATATATAACTTCAAACCAAGACAAAACCTCACAAATAGTAAACGCTCTGCACACCCTTCACAGTCCAAATGGTAAAACAGCAAAACTCAGGTATCAGAACGAAACACAGTTGGTAAGTTTTAAAACACATCCAAAGGCAGCAATTCCATCCACTGCAAGTCTTTTATTGAAACAAACAAATATATCTGGTAAGCACTTTCACCCAACAGGGCTTCATCAGACCATAATGCGCCACTGATAACTCCTTATATAGTAAATAAGGTGCCAAAAACTTGAATTCAAACATTTAGGTGACAAGATCATAATCTTATCAAACATCTTATTCTAAAAGCATTAATTGCATCAAACCGTTTTTTGAAGTCTAGAAGGCTTAGATAGAACCAATTGTTCACCAGTTGGTGAAGATCGTTTTATATTGTGTATAACAGGCACATGAAATTTGTGTCCTTATGTAATGAGAGTATTTATTATTTGAGCATATATGTCCATCAGTATTTATGTATTTGTATATTAAAATATGATTTTTTATATATTTTATATATATATCCTTACATGTATTTCTTATATATATTTTCATATTTTTTTTACAGTTTTTGTTTATTTTTATGGTGATGCAATTAATGCTTTTAGAATAAGATGTTTGATAAGATTATGATCTTGTCACGTTAAGAAAATGTTTGAATTCAAGTTTTGGCACATTTTTTACTATATAAGGAGTTATCAGTGATGCATTATGGTCTGATGAAGCCCTGTTGGGTGAAAGCGCTTACAGGATTTATCTGTTTCAATAAAAGACTTGCACTGGATGGAATTGCTGCCTTTGGATGTGTTTTAAAACTTACCAGCTGTGTTTCGCTCTAATACCTGATTTTTGCTGTTTTACCATTATGTCCAGTTAATGTTGCTAGTACTATACACCTGTGAGATAAGTGACATGTCAGTGTATGTGATGGACCTTCACCTAAAACACTGTGCACCCATTTCCACCATAGTAATGTCCCCTTTATAGCAGACTGCCTAGACCTTCACAAAAATATGTGCAAATATGTTACTGTGATTACCAATGCAATGCACTGTAGTGAACCATTCCACAACAGACTATACAAGTAATGCAATATGGCTAAGTGTAACTGTTGTGTCCACAGCAAACTGGCAGCACTCAACATGCCTAGGGTATAGATGAGCCATAACAAAACAGTTTCACATTCACCAGCTACAGGATGATGGACCCCAGCCACACCAGAGGTACCTATGGAATTGTGGGGGAGAGGTATTGTCAGCAGAAATAAATAGGGCAATGGTACAGGATAATATGTGCATATATCAACATGTACACTACAAACTGTGATACTACTCACATTGCTGACAAACCCCCCAAAATGTAGATTGACCTGACATCTGTGTACAGGTATGCAGAGGCTGCAACTATGACTGCTACAGTATTAATGTGATGACTACAGGAGACTTACCTGGACTCTTCTCCACTGTGGAAGCTGTGCCACCCACCTCCACGATATATGGTGTGATGGATCTTTGTGAGCTGGTGGCCAAACCCAGGTGTGCCAGGAACTCCTTTGTGGTCAAGAGTGGTTGTAGTGTTACAGGCCCTCCACCAGTGGTAGAATGGGCCCTGTCCACAGCAGCAGACCTTTGGCGTGCATTATTTATCGTGTCTGTGTCTCGGTGTCAGACCTGCTCATATCTCATTTTCCTGTTGCCTGACATGATTCACCAATGCAACGAGGTCCACCCACAGTGCAGCATATTGTACGGATTATGGCAACTCCTCCACAGCAGGACTTGGTGATGGTGTCTTAATCCGTCAACTATAGCAGCATGCTCCATTTCTGAAAATGGTGGGTTCCTACATCGGTAAATCACTCCTGAAAGACAAGAAGAGAACACATTACAGGGCCACATACATTGCTATTATGTACACACCCTGCACATCCACATCTGGCAGCACTATCCTTCGCTAACTCCCCGTCATCTATTATCATGGTAAGTATGTGCCTATCAGCAACATACTGGCAATACTTCATGCATTGCCCTCCTGATCTTGATGTTTCATGCCACTTTCCGCATGTTCTATAAGGTGGTAAACTGCATTTTGCAGTTGCACCTGTTACTGCTTGTTTATAGCCTGGCTACAGTGTAAGCAGTGGTGTCAGCCTCCTACTTTTGTTTTAAGCACCTGGGCTGTAGGCCGACCCCTTAGTTCTCCCTGGCCTTCTACCCTCAGATTCCGGAATATATAGCTGGACAAATGTCCTACAGTTTTCCTTCCCAGTCCGGTTGTTATGGGCATCCTGGCACAGTGTAGCAACTGCCTCATGTACATGGACAACCATCTACAGACACCACCAAGGAGCACAATTTGCGAGAGATGCAATGACATTATGAACCTACAGTCCCTGCTCTCTCCCTGTCAAGCCTGCATATCTGGCACTGAACAGGCTGTCAACACAATCAGGACACCTCACACACTGTCAACACCTACACAACACACACCCACATATACAGAGGTCCTCAACATACACATCCACAAACAAAGGAGACCTCCAAGGCAAAGACACATGTGAACTCCATAGCCCTCCACAGCACATACCACACAGCCACACACCTGTGTGTCACACAGCCACATAGGCATCACCAAAAATCAAACACAGACATAGCAGACTCCATTGAGACACACACATGTGCCACTCACCAGGCTTTATATGGGGAAGGTCACAGTTACTTGTTTGTCAGGTGCCAGAATCTGCCATATCACATACACACTGCTGTCTCTCAACAACAGGTACCGTCATGAGTCTGTCACAGTCCATGTTGGTGTGCCTGACCTGGGCTGGACCTCCATGGACTATATGCAGTGAGACATGATTGAGCACGCTGATTATGTGTTCCAGGCAGGTATGTCCCTAGTGTTATGCAGCATTCTGCGGTCACCCAGAATGATGCCACAATTCAATCAGGAAATGATTGACCTTAACAATTGGCTTATCTTGTGCCATTCAAGGGGGATCCAGTATCGGAGAGCCTGGGATGATATGATCAACAGACCATGATGCTTTACCAGAAATAGCCTCCATCTGTCTCAACTAGCCTTCAAGGCATCTAGCAATGGTTCTTGCCACCCCCATAGTGCCTTTATTAGGCGAAGTGGTGAGGTTAACACTACCAACATACTACTGTCAGCACATCACAAATTGAAGGCCATGCTGCTAAATGCTAGGAGTCTAAACATGAATCTGCACTCATTGAATGCATTCTTAACCCTGGGAAATGCTGACAGCTATGCAGTCACAGACACATGGTTCAAACCTGCAGAGAGCACCCCAGTCTTACATGGTCACCCATCCTATCATACAGTCAGACCCCAAAGTGTGGGTGCTAAAGCCATGGGACATAGGGTTTCACTACATATGAAAGCCAAGCACACCTCCAGGCTGTACAGATAGTATGATGCACAGGGGACACTGCATGGGCAGTTCACCATTGCCGATACACCTATTCAGATCACAGCTAGCTACCGGCCCCCACATTTGAGCAGCAAGTCCATTTTGCCTATATGGGCCTAATGAACTGTATCAGGATTCTGGTCTGCACCCTGATCTTGGGTTACCTGAACTACCCAAGCATGCACTGGAAGATGTACTCATGCCAGCACATAAATGCCCAGAGATCCATCAACAGTGGAAATGCAAACATCTCTGAGCAGCTAAGTGCTACTCCCACATAAGGTGAAGATCTTTTGGAGTTGATATTGCACAAAATGGGGTAACCACTGCAGCTTCCCTATAGTGTCATCCTCTGTGGACAAAGCAACCATAAAGCGGTCATGTTTGCAGTCACCATCTCCCACAATAGCCATCTAGCTAGGGTCAGACATGTATACAACTTTGTAGCCCCCTCCCCCTCTGTAGGAACTGGCAACAATATCCACAAATACATAAGTGCTATACGTGCATTTGTATAGATGCATAGAGTCAGGTATACGTGACAGGACTACATATATGTAGGATATGTAAATTTGTCTGGTGGACATCTGCAATAAATAGTGTCTATAACAGGGATGACATACTGCTGTCTGAGAAAGTAGGACCAGGTGCCAAATTTGACATGTCTCCTTAGCCTGAACAAGCAAATAAGATCACTACTGGAATCCTGCAAAGCAAACCCTGAGCCCACATTGGTGACATCCACTACAGACAATCATCTCCCCTTATTCATATATGTCTGCAACCTCAAAGGAAGCACTCAGATCTGCTCAGTAGTGGTAGTCAGGGACACCAGATATACAAGTGCTGTAGGTATAGCATACTTGATGCCTGACAGATTCAGGGTTGGCTTCACCCCCTGTCCCCCCATCAGTACATTAGCTCCCTTCCCCTTATATGTAGGGAACAGGTCACCATTGCCATCTCAAAGTCATGGTATACAACCGCCATGGGAGCCTATCACATCACAGGATGCATCCTACATGATCACAAGTATGATGTTGCAGCACCATAAGGCACTGTATTCACCCAAGGCCTGACTGCCACCTTTGTCCAAGCCGAGTGGAGGACACCCACTGTCACCCCTTTACACTAAGGTGGGGCATCCACCAAACTGGCACATTATAGACCCATCAGCCTAACTAGGCCAATCTGCAAGGCCATGGCACAGTTTATAGTGAATCTCATTAACAAGAAGATTGGCAACCTCCACACACTCCATCACACACAGCTAGGCTTTGTCAAGGCGGGGATCATGTCTGTTACAATTGGTTGACCTCATTGACACAGTCACCAAAGCCTTGGATGGGGGGGTGATGGTGCAAACTGCCTACCTTGACCTGGCCAAAAACTTTGACAGCATTCCCCACTTGGCCATAATAAATATATACTCCCACCTAGGCATCAGTCCATATGTTACCAGATGGGTAGCACACTGACAGGACCCAACTAGTCAAATAGGGGAATCCACCTCAACCAGTAGACCCATAACTAGCAGTGTACCTTGGTGTTCTGTGTTTTGGCCTCTGTTATGCGTGATGTACTCTTCTGAGGTGCAGGACACAGCCGTTGGGCTATGGCCAACCATGTTTGCAGAGGACTGCATGCTGGGTGCTGTCACCGGATTCCCCAGTGATGTGTACATCTGCCAAGACGGTCTCACACAGACACATGACTGGTGCCAGAAACATGGCCTCAGGATGCATACCACAAAATGCAGCATCACCCACTATGGGGAGAGTGATGTACAACATATTATCACAGTACTAACAACATCCTAAGCACGCAATCAGTCGTGAGGAATCTGTATACACAGCTTGATGGCAACATGACATCTGCCACCATGTCACTTCCATTGTAAGGAAATCTTCTACATGGCCCACCTCATACATAAGGGTATGTCAGCCAGGAACATGGAGGTCACAACATCCCTGCATTCCCCCTAATAAGGCCCATTGAGTATAATGCCCCTTTCATCATTCACCTCACAAAGCAAATGTAGCAGTTGGGGATATCTTCTCCACCAGGGAATCCCAGAGCTTCAAACATCTGCCATACAGAGATAGGCTATAAGACCATCCCTCTACCCAGTTTTATACATACCAGTCAGAGGTGATCTCTGTCTGGCATAAAAGGCAATCACGGACTCCACCTTGATGGGACTACTGCACAACTGCAAGTCAAGCTCCACTCTATTAAACTGCACACATCCTCAATCTGGTGTGTGACATCAGCAGGACTTGGTGGGTCAGATGTGTGTCCCATACAGTCACCCTGCTGTGGAATGGACATCCTGTCCACATCAGGCAGAGTAGCCATTTATACCTTTGCAAGCGAAACCCGGATAACTGGATGGTTAACAGGACATACACCCTTGAGATACCACCTGTGTCCCTGTTGGACTGGGTCATCAGGTGTAAATTGCATACACATGGGCTAAACTCTGGTCTAGGCTTATGAAGGCTTCAGGGCCAATAGCCTAGTAGCCTTGCATGATCCTAGATATACCAATTATGACCCATGTGCTATGACAGACTGTGTTGTTATGTGTCCATACCCATCAATGCCATCTACTGTGTGTCCCCTATGGGCAATGTTCCAGTACATGTCATATAGCCACCATCCGACAAATAGGTGAGTGGTACTACAAGTGCATGTGGACATTCCAGCAACATTTGTGCTACACAATTACAGTTAGCACTTCAAATCTGGTGTAGGGTATCATCCTCGTAGGTGTCTGACATCCAGACTGACACAGATGTTTGCAGAATGTGTACATGTGCCTGATATATGTGGCGCCTCAGCCAGACAGATGTAGATGTCTGGAAAACAGTTGGACAATACGTAATGATTGTTCCAGACTGTGGGGCATCTGGCTGTTACATGGGAGACCCCTCAGAAAACAGTTAACAGCACATTAATACCTGGTACTGTATTCATTCCCTTACATTGCACTCTCAATATGTGTTGCTGAGGCGGACCCTGTGCCCCCCCACTACTACTGGCTATAACCTGCTGCTGGAGGTCAAAAGGTATGCTAGCCATAGCTGTCAGGCAATGAAATATAGGTCCAGTATACACAGTGACCTAGCCAGAGAATGTCAGGAACAGTTAGGGACACATGGACAATGTTTGAACTATGCCTGTACGACATTCACAGACTGTGAGGAGATGACAGTAGATCATGTGATATGTCAGCTGTATCCACCAGTGCTTACTGTTACTATTGTCTAATAGATAATCCAGTAGCATTCGTACGTGAGCTGACCATTACTGATTGGACTCAGGGGCCAGAGGTGTGAGCTATGTCACAGCAGACAGAGCTAAAAGAGAAGACTGTAGGTGCAGGACAGCTGACTAACAGCAACATGTCATTCCAAGATATGTTCTAGAGACCTAGTGTTGTAATCCCTATTTTCCATGACTGCATCCCCCCATCTGCCTTCCATTACATGGCGAATTCTATTGCATACCTGGTATAGTGTTGTTCTCCTTTTTGTGCAGAAATCCAGTGGTAGTTTTCTAGGACAGCACAGTCTGTCTTCATCAAGAAAGTCACATACCTGTTTACCATAGGCAGCAGCATGCCTTTTGCAGGTATTGCTCATGAATAGGTTAATGCTTGTGCAACAATCTGTGGCTCACACTTGCTAATTGCATCCAGAACAGCTGGGCTGCATTTTCATTAGTCAATGGCATGACAACACAGTGCTATCATTAAGGCCTCATGTAGGCCTTGGCCCTTTTCCTGGCCTGTGAGAAGGACATGATCAAAGTGTGGAGACTACAGCATCACAGAGGATAGGTAGAAATACTGTCCACTGTTTGGATTGATGTGCTATGTCCACAATTTTGCATGCTATGTTTGCCAGTGTTAACAGAATTTCTGATTATGTGTCAGTTTACTGTTTAACAATGTGGGTTGAGGTCACGAAGGAGACAGACAGATGTGAGTGTCATACTTCATTTACATCAGAGTATGCATGATGCTGCAGTAGCTGCTGGACTATCAACTGTGTATCTTTGTAAGGGAAGACTGTGCCACATGTCCTTGTCACCTGACCATCCCCCCACCCATGTATGTATAGGTGTTGTGTGGATTCCCTTTTCTAGGTGTTTGGGAGGTACAGTAGGTCTGTAGCAGGTAGCTGAACATACGCAGGTGCTGCATTCTGCCCATGAGTCATACTGGGGATCATGAACACATTGGGGGACAGCAAGCTGTATATATCTCAGTGAGGGAGCAGTGTCAGCTTTGTTGTCACATCATAGCCAGTGTGAGGGTGCCCATAACAGTCCAGGTGAGACATGTGCCTCTGGTACATATGTTAAGTAATAGTGCCATCCAGAGTGGTAGGAGACGTTTAGGACACCTATCCATATTTGTGAAGTGTGTCCCATCCTACAGGCCTCTGATGTGTTAATATGGGTGGCAGTGACTGCAGTAACAGCAGCCAGTTCTGCTTGACATTGCAGGGCTCAGTTAGTTAGACATATTGACAAGCATGCACTTGATGTGCAACAGACTAGAATGGAAGCCAAGACTGTGGGTGTCAACATGTAAAGCATGCTAGGAATGTAACAGATGCAGCTACTGAGTCAATCCTATAGCAAGTGTATTTGCAAGACATATGTGCATGCATACAGTGTGTTACACAGGATTCGCATGAACATGTGTGTTCAGATGGGTATGACGTGTGACACTGACCTGTCATGATTTTGTAACCTCAATCTGCACCAACCTGCTAGTACTTCAGCACACAGAACAGGTTTTGTGACAACTATGCCAAATGTAGGTGGCACAACTGTGGACATTCTGCAACAGTATGTGCAGTTGTCAGCTCTACCGGATATCACAGGCCTCAAGGACATCCAGCAACATGTATTTGGCTGTGTACTGGTTCGGTGTTTGCTTCACAGTCCCAAGTATAACAGTCCCAAGTATGTTGTCATTTACCCATTATATGTAAAAGTAGTGTGTCACTGGCAATCAGGATATGTTTATAGAAACACCTGTCAGCTTTCAGAGAGGAGTGGCCTACTAGGATAATGCAGTATGTTATAGTTGACAGGGTCCCAGGTTCAAAATGTGTCAAGTGTGATTATTTTTGATGATGTGCATCACTGGCAGCCAAGATATGTTTATGGAAACACCTACTATTTCTCAGAGCTGAGTGACCTAGTGGGCTACTGCAGTATGCTGTAGCTGACAGGGTTCCAGGTACAAACCTTGGCAAGTGTGATTATTTTATTTATTTTATTTTACATTTGTTGACCGGACTAGTCTAACTGGAAATATGTCCATTTTCAGTAGAGGCCCAGGGAGAAAAGATCCACATAAAAGACACTAACAAATAGAACATTACATTTCAGTTACAGATTACTTATCAGACAAAACAGGTGTTACATAGTAACTTAGCATTCATGATAGATAAAAATAGAACAAATCAGATACCCCCCCTTTTTTTTCATGATGTGAATCACTGGCAATCAGAATATGCTTATGGAAACACCTGCCATTCCTCAGAGCTAAGTTATCTAGTGGGCTAATACACTATGCTGTAGCTGACAGGGTCCCGGGTTCGAGACTTGGCAAGGGTGATGGTTTTGCTAATGTGCAAGGGTGATGATTTTGCCAATGTTCATAACAGTGTCAGGCACATATAAGGTGATTAAAGCAGTTTTAAGCAGGTTTCTGTGATGCGGCGCAGCTCGCTGCACCACTTTAACCCACGCTAATTCAAAAAAGGGAAAAAAAAGGGCTAATAGGAAAGTGGTGAAATGGGGCAAGCAGGGGGGAAAACTATGTAAAAGACATGTCGGGATGTGCAGGATGGGTGTAGGAAAAGACCATAGCTCTCCATTTTTTTGTGCAGCAATAGCTGCGCAGGTTGTGGGCAATTTGGAGCCTCACATTCAAGAGAGAGGGGTGTGGGTGACATAACTTTGTTGATTATTTGCTGTAATGATTGACTGTGGGCAGTGTAGGTGTGGGCAAAATGGCCAGCTATGTATGGGGCAATATTTTTTTTTTTTGTGGGACAGATGCCCATTTTTTTTTAAAGAGAGGAATGTTGGAGAAGTGATATAGGTAAGTGTGGGGAGGTAAGTTGGGTAGGAGAGGTACATCTGCAAACAGACAAGACAGCAGACAGGAGTGGTGTATGACACACGGGGGGGTAAACAGCTTGGACGGTACGGGTGTTGTGGAATCAGAGAACCAAGTGCCCCCACATGGTAGCAGTGGGACTGAGCTCACCACACATGGGCAGTCACCACTGCTCCTTCACGGCCCCAAAGGTGGCTGTGCAGGGGGATGGACATCAAGGCCAGCCTGCCACTCCAGGTTTGGCAGTCTGCCCTCAATCTGACACAGCCAACTGTCAAGCCCTTGATTGACAACCCTGCGCACCATTACTGGAAGCTGTCATTGGGTGACCACTCCCTCTCCATACCCGCTTCCAGGGGAGGGATGGGCCTTGTCCCCTGAGCCCAGTCCCAGGCCTCCAATTTGTACTCAGACACCTGGTACTGGCCCTGCAGCAGCCATATGTCATGGTCTTTCACAAGGAGCCCAACCATAACCCTGGACTCTAAAATGCTCCACTGCTGCATCCTCTTCAACTCCTGCCATAGGCTCTGCCAAGATCAAACTCCAACAGACTCTGGCTGTATTCCTGCCTGTTGCACTTAAATAAGGCTGTTTTCCTGCCCTTTGCCATCATTAGGCAATTTTAAAAATGCTCAGCTTTGCTTAGCGCCATGCAAACCATCTGAGCTCAGCTGAGCAGTGCTTCAACTGGCATTGCTTAGCAATGCTTAGCAGTGAGCAAACCAGCTTAGCTGAGCTAAGGACTCTTTAAACGGGGACTGCTTAGCAGTGCCCAAACCAGCTAAATGGAGCTGCGCATTGCTAAGTAAACAGGTTCTGTTTAAGCACTGCTTGGCTTGGTAGTGCTTAGCAGAGCTTAGCTAATAGCAAACCAGATTAAAAAAAAAAACAAATTAAAATGACATTAATTGTTCATTACTGATAGTTTATTACTATGTGTATGTATTTCACTTTATATTTCCTAATTTTGGATATTTTAATCACTTTATCTTGGAATATGAATTGTATGTATAATTGTGTGTACCTGAAGCTTTTCTCCTCGAGTCTCCAGGTGGACTAACCCGGTTAACAATGTCAATATTTACATAGATTCATAGCTTATAGCTTAGTACTAGGCTAACTGCCCTCATGGGCCATTTTAAGCCTAGCCAATTACACCATGTAAGAATCAAACCCTGCACCTTGTGCTTCTAAGGTAAGCACCTTAACCATTACACCAATCATCCACCCCTCATTAAAAAAATTGTTATAATACTTTGCTATCATGTGTAAAAGCTGAATGGCCTGTCTGTGCATTTGAACTGTGCACCTATTGCACACATGGCCTTGACTCTTAACTATTCAGCTACCGTGGACATGATAACTACTCCTATACATTTCTATATAGCTGTCAATTATGTTTAAACAATGTTGAGTACTACTCCCTGCAAACCCGCTCAGCTATGCTTAAACATGATCTTTTACAATGAAAATTAAAAGTTTCAGGTTTCTATTTTTAGATGTGTCCCTAGCTAAGTGCCATGCCGCACACAGGCATAACATTATTAATAAAACATAAATGTAAGCAGCAAAAAAACCAACAAGGACCAAGACAGCTAAAATCATAAATTTAATTGTAAACATAGAAGATAAGCGTTTTCAGACAATTCCTTCATCAGATCAAAGAACAAAGTGCGGTTTAACTGTTTTAAGTAACACTTGACCAATCACAGACTCAAAGCTGCACCACACCTCTTTCCTCGTTTTTTGGAGATCTTGCTTATAGCAAGTTAACCATTTCAGTGCCTGAGCTTGCGTTCTCTCAAAATGGGTTTTAGGGGATGATATTCATTCAACCCCAGGAGTTTATCAGCCTGTAAATCTGCTATCCAATGCACTTCTGCCACTTTTGTTTGATTGCATACATCACCCCCTCTTTTATCTGGTTCACATAACTGTAGTACCATGAAAGAAAAGATTTTTGTTCCTTATATACAAAAACTTATGAAAGTTGCCCACTATCAACCTAAGTTCATCATTCAGGAAAACACCTGGGCAGTTGAAGGATTAAGTACCTCTTCCAAAGGTGCTGGTGCACATAGAACAAAAAATCTTACTGAAAGAGGTAACACACATGACTTAAACAAAATAAAACGATCTTTAATAAATAATGTTAGCGCTTTCATGCCCACAAAGGCACTTCATCAGACATACAATTACTATGAAACACCACAGTTAAAATATATCTCCCTCCATTACTGCAATTTAAATCCAGCCAATCACCATTTCATATTCATTAATTATGTCACCTCATTAAAAACAAATCTATACATTTCTTTATATACTATTCTTTTATGGGAAAAGGAGGCATGGAAAAAACTGAATCAGACATTTGTTATTCCTTTAGGTTTAGCACCTAGTGAATCATAGTCTGGAACATGCATTTCTGCTTGAACAACAACTGGAGGAAAAACACAATTGTTGTTCAAGCAGAAATACTCCAGGCTTTCATAAAGGAAAGAATAAAACACAACAGGCAAAGATCTCTCAGCAGAGGGCAAAAGAGGCGGAAAATGTCAACTTAGAATCAATTGGTATACAACGCATCAAACTATGTTCTTAATGAAGATAAAATTAGACTGCTGAATAAAGGCGATCATTTGTTCCTGCAGCACCTGCTAAACTGAGTGATGTCAAATTCAACCTTAGACTGCTAGAAATACATTACTCAAACTTCTGTATAAGGAAGATGAACATGGCATATACAATACTTTGAGAAAACCCAGTTCATTTATACCTCCAGCGCATCCTGTAATGGACATATTCTTGAATGTATGTGAAAGAGAACTTTCTGAATATATGAACTCACAACATTCACAGAGTTTTTATAACTTACCAAAAGAAGAAAGACAAGTGCTTCATGAGCTAATGGCCAACAAGGAACTGATTGCTAGACCAGCAGACAAGGGAGGCACAGTTGTTATTCTCAATTATAAGTGGTACACACTAAGAATGGAAGAGATGCTTTGCTCAGTCTCTACCTATGACGTGATAGAAGAAGCCATGGCAAAGGATATAAAAAGACATATAAAGAATACTTTGGAAGATCTCTATGCTACACAAATCAATACCAACGAGTTGCATTAGTATTTTTTAGATTAACATCCAGTGATCCCTGTCATTAATGGACTACTGAAGATACACAAGAATCAACACAATCCCACATTCAGACCAGTAATGGCAGGTAGTGGGTGGTCTACTAAGCCAATGTCAATATGGGTAGAGAAGCAATTGAAACCAGCACTATGCAAAGCATCAGCTATGCTTAAAGATACAGTTCAATTTTTGAATGCGCTATTTGAGTCTATGGATGCAAACAGGGCTACAGCTAGTTTTTTTTTACTTGTAACCCTTGACGTCAACAACTTGTTTACCGTTATTCCTAATGTACATGGTATACAAGTGGTTAAACATTTTTTAAGTAAACACAACATCCACAACGACAGTATGATACACAGAATATGTCTGCTACTACAATTCGTTCTGGAAAATAGCATCTTTAGGTCTCAAGAGAAGATTTACTGGCAGCGGTGGGGTGTTGCCATGGGAACACCCTGCATCAATTCTTATGCAAACATAGTACTTGGGTTTTGGGAAGAACAACATATTTTTACTACCAAGAATTTATGGAGAGACAAGATCATCTTCTACCGCAGGTTTGTTGATGATGTCTTTTTTCTTTGGAAAGGTGATGTAATGGGACAGTGTGTCTCATATTTGGAAAGCACCACCAGTTTTCTACGCTTTATCCTGAATTATTCAGATAAAAAGATTGAATTTCTGGATGTTCAGATTTTTATTTTCAGATGAGAATGGTGAAATGGGTACCACACTTACAGGAAAACATGTTGGAAGAATACATTGCTTAGTTATGACAGCATGCATCCGCGACATACCATTCCCTAATATAGTAAAGTGACAAACACTGAGAACATCCAGACTGATCACCGATGATTCACAACTTCACAGTGAGTTAGAATTGTTGTCTGACAACTTTAAACAAATAATGAACAGTTAGTAAGTGCCACTGTATGTGATGTCAAAAAGATGAGGAGAACACAAGGCAAAGCATGGTTTAGTAATAAAGGCATGGCACTGGAAAAAGTGAGCAATGAAAACAAGGAGTTGAATGTTAGCATGTCAATGAAATACAGCAGTGATATAAAAGGCATCTGCAATATTGTGAGAAATAACTTGAAGGTTTTAGCCAACAATGATGAACTTAGGTTGATAGTGGGCAACTTTCATAAGTTTTGTATAAAAGGAACAACAATCTTAAGCAACTTTTACACAAAACAACTACCAGCTTCAATACAAAGATGCCTGCAAGTGAATGGGTCGGGACTTATTGTTGCAGGCGATGCAAGGCTTGTAAAGAAATATCTAAAAACAACACTTTCATACACGCGATTACAGGGGTATGATACAAACCTAAACTCTATGCTGATTGCTGTTCTTGCAATGTGATATCTTGCCAAATGTGGATCCCATACTTCGTTTTATGCGGGTAAAATGAACAGAAGATTAAAAGGCCGCATACTGCAGCACCTGAGTGACATTATACTTAGTAAAATACCAGTTCTCTATATCAGCACAAGTTAAATAAATCTGAGCATAATTTTAGTTTCATGGTACTACATTTATGTTAACCAGATAAATGAGGGGGTGATATACGAAATCGAACAGAAGTGGCAGAAGCCTAGTGGATATCAGATTTACAAGCTGATAAACCCCCAGGGTTGAATGGATATCTTCCCCTAAAACCCATTTTGAGAGAATGCAAGCTCAGGCACTGAAATGGTTAACTTGCAATAAGCAAAAGCTCTGAAAAAGAGGAAATAGGTGTGGTGCAGCTTTGAGTCTGTGATTAGTCAAGTGTTACTTAAAACAATTAAACACACTGTGTTCTTTGATCTGATGAAGGAATTGTCCAAAAGCGCTTATCTTCTATGTTTTACAATTACATTTATGGTTTTAGCTGTCTTGGTCCTTGTTTTTATGTTGCTTACATTTGTGATTCATCTGAACCAAGGTGGACTTTTATCCTTTGTTTGCTGTGTTTTCTGTACTTATTAATAAAACATAAAAAAAATGTAAATAATTTATTTTTATAATTTCTCAGTTGTATCATAATGCTATAATTCTGTGGTGCTTAGCAATGGACATGTGCCACTAACTTGAAAATATTTTACTTTTATTATTTCAGTGCCATTTGGCACTTTGACAATGCAGGGGGTGTGTTACTCATCTGCAGACACTGTAACACAACCCCTACACTGATTCAGTAACTGTGTTACATGGCTCTCACTCAGTAGTGTGCCTTCATTTATATGCAAGGCATGGTGCTGAGGGACAGCCTCAGACAGCCACGGTACACTCCGTGTAGGCCTTGTACTATTCCTACATGGAAATCCCCTCCAATGTCTATTTAAAAAATGTTTGTAATATGTAGGAGCTTTTCACCCTGGGCCTCTGATGAGAAGGGTTTTTTGAGAAAACCCATTCAGACAAACCTGGGAAACAAAAAGATAAATCAAATAAAATAAATAAAAAAATAAAATAAATTCACATCTCTTTAAACCATTCATTCATTAAATCTTCATCAACATTAGGTTATTTCTGAAGTTCTCTATACTTGCCATTATAACTGCAGAACTTCCTTTTCTTTTGGTCCTGTTCCTTGTATTCATTTTAGTTTTTGGCACTTTCTATTCATCACCATCACCACCAACCACCTACCACCTTTTTCCTAATTTCTACATGGGTCAGGGTGTTGCATCAATTGTCACAATTTGTCTCAATTCAATGTCATACACCTACCTTCTTGGACAGTCATGTCTGACTGCCACATGTCTTCTCTCTCAAGTAATCTAGCCATCTCTTTGCTGGATGTCATTTCTTTTTGCCTTCTTCCTGTCTGCCTCATACCTTCTAGATTAAATAATCTTCTGAGTTCCTGCACATATAACTTAACCACTGTAAACTGTTCTCTTTGACATCTCCTGCATGTGAAGCTACTTTGGTTTCTGCTCTGATGTCCTCATTTCTTCATCTGTCCCACAGTGTGCATCCTTCCACCCATCTCAGGCACTTTGTCTCTATCTCCTCCATGTTCATCAGCTCTGCTCTGCCTTCGCTGTCCAGGTTTCAGACCATATAGTAGTAATGATAATACTAGTGCTGTATGCACCTTAATACTACTGCTGTATGCACCTTACTTTTCAGCTTCTTTTGTATTCTTTGGTCACACAACACCCCTGACACCTTGTGTCATCTGGCTGCAGTCCCTCTGATTCTAGCTTTGATCTAATTTAGCATCCCTCCCTCAGTTTTCAGCTTATTTAGATTTCTCCCATTCACTGCCATGACAAACTGCCTTATCTGTACTCAGTCCTATCCCATGCGCTTTCAGTTTGCATTCCATTCTCTTATCTTTTGTGGAAGTTTTTGCTCAGAGTCTGCTTATAATGCCACACCGTCTGCATACATCAGCTTTACTGATCTCTCCTCTCTATTTGCTAACACAGTCCATCACCAGAATGAACAGCAGTGGGCTCAGTGCTGAACCCTGATGCAGACTTGCTCTCAATGCAAACCATCTCTGAGTCTGAACACTTTTTGGTACTTGTGTCATTAGGTATTTCTACGAAGCCTCCACTAATTCTACCAGTTTTTCTATGACAATGAACAATTGCAGAACTACCCAAATCAGCTCTCTTAAGACCCTGTTAGATGCTGTCTTCAAGACTAGAAATGCTCAGTTGGACTCTCCTCATCTCACAGTGAATCATTTTTGCTACATCCTGATCTGAACCTCAACTTTCATGTTACTTACTACTTTGAGTATTCATTTATCAGTCATCCTCTACAGCACTTTCATGCATTGTTCACTGGCACTATAATGCTTATTCCCCATCATCTGGGATGCACTTCCCTCCATACTACCATGAGTGCCATCAGGAGCCATTTCTCTCCTAACTCACTTAACATCCTGAGCATATCTTTCCCTGACATCTTCTTCCCTAGTACTGTTCTTACATCTGTCTTCTTTCTAAGGTGGGTTCTTCTCCTATATCCTCTTACTGTGTCTGGGGAATACACCTTCTGTGGATTTTTTTCATTCAGAAGCTGCTTTCATGTACCTTTGGTACCCAGTGGACTGGTGAGCAGATTTTTGCTGGTATTACTTATGAACAGTGCCTGACTATCTTCTTTACCTTTCTGTCATTGTGTTTAAACCTGATAGTGTTTCTTTATGCTGTCTGCTGAGTCACTTAAGATAAGCTGGAAGAGTGCCTCTGATATCTTGTTCCTTGGTATTGTGGCTGCCCTCAGCATCTTTGTTAGCCAACCAGGATTCCTTCTCAGCCTGGTCTGACTTTTCTCTCTCTCACTTTTACCTGCACGTTTTCTTTCCTACTTTCCTTATGTACCTTATTTCCATACCTGTTGGACAGACATATGTTTCTCACAGAATTCCTCACTAACCATAGTTAAGCACAACTTGGACTAATGGAGGGATAATTGGAAATTCAACCCTGCTCTGGCACATATGCCTCTGATGGGCAGATGCAGTAAGAAAATCACCACTTCTATAAATCAAATTTGTGGGTCACAGTTGGGTTGCATGGCTAGGCTTATAAGGTCCCAACAGTGCTCAGCCTGATATATATCTATGAATGTATGAACTTGGATCAGCCACATATCTGCTCTATAGCCTTCAAACATCCTGTTTTGAGATGCTGACATTCATCTTCAACTCCACACATCTTTGTTTCCTGAGGTGGTAGAGCCTTGATTATTTCCTCAAACTCTTGTGCATTCACTTACATTAATTTCCAGGTCTTCAGCCTAGCCTCTGTTGAACACAGATCCCTCTCGGACCATGGCTTGCAGCTGATTGAGACCACCAGTAATTTATGCAATGGGCTGACTGTTTCACTGGGATGACTTTGCAATCATTGATTATATACAAATACTCTTTCCTTACTAGGAAAACGTCTACATGAGTTGTATATTGGCAACTCTTGTTATGTGATCATAGGTTCACAGATGTTTGCTAGGCTAATGACCACAAGGGCCTTTTTAAGACTAGCCATGCATCCCAAATCTTTGACATGTTCTGATACCCTTGATAAGCGTAAGCAGGGGCTTGGGAGATGAAACATTTACAAGTATGGGTCCAGAAGATGAAACATTCACAAGTTGCCCGTGTCCAGTAGAGACATAGGTGCCAAACTAGGCATGAATTTCCCATTTGATTGTCCAAGTTGCACTTGAATTTGGTTAAGGAGGAACTATGCTTCACATGGATGGGGACCCTGTTCCAGAGATGGGGTAGTCTATGGGATACATACCTGTCCCTCCATCAGGTCTTATTTATATTATAGGCAAGATTTAATTCTTTGGAATGGGTAAGTTTGGTGCTGTTTGCTTTGTGGATATGCAGGAGGTTCATCAGATTGGGGTTGTGGTGTCTGACAATGCCCTGTATACCAGGCATAGATCTCCCCTCAAAAGCCTGTAGGAGAGAGAATACAGGGATAGGGCCTTGAGGCAGTCTGCATAGGACATTTTACTTGCACCCTGTGTTCTTTTAGTAAGGAACCTCTGTGGACATTCCAACAGTTGTATATGCCTGGTTAGGTATATACTAAAGGGGACACTGGGCTCAATGATTGGTCTGATGAATGCAGAATACAATGGAACAATGATGGACTTAGATGCCATATCTTTCTTTATAAGTTGCACAACATAAAATGATTTCCTCACTAATGTAGACACATGATGGACAAAGCCTATATTACTGTCTATGCATGTCCATAAGTCGCTGACTACTGGGTCAGCTCTTAAGGGGTGTGTTGTCAATATAATAGTTAGCAGGGGTGGATAACTTCCCAAAGGATACTATTATGCATTTCTTGGCATTTAGTTTTAGTCCATAGCTCTGACACCAGTTGTCTGTCTGTGTAAGTCCTTCATGGAGAACATTTGTTTGTGTGGGATTCAATGACAGCTCCCAATTTGCAATCATCTGCAAATGCATTCATCCAGAGACCATTCACATATGCCTTGACTTCAGAAAAGTAAGTGCCAAAAAGGAGCAATCCAAGGACTGATCACTGAGGGACTCTACTTGTGACTGGCCTCTTTGTAGAGGTGGACTCTACCAGTTCTAGCTTCCTGGATCCTCTCTTTGAGCCAGTTGGCTATCTATTGGGTGACATACATATTTGTACCTAAACTCTTGAGTTTGGCAACAATGCCCGAGTGAGGTATTGTGTCAAATGCTTGGCCAGGTCAAGGTAGGCAGTGTAAGCCATTTTGTCCTTATCCATTCCTTTGGTGACCTTCTCAAAGAAATCCACCAGGTTGAGTAGACTAGCTCATTGAGTCCAGTGTCTGGAGATTTACTATATCACTATTCATAATTTCCATGATAATACTTTCCATGGCTTTACATACAAGACTAGTGAGACTTATGGGTCTGTAGTTTCCAGGGTCTGTAGATGGCCCACCATTCTGTAGTGGGATAACTGTTGCTGTTCTCCATTCAGAAGGCACAAAGCATTCTTGGATGCTACAGTTAAATATCGATTCCAGACGGCCTGATAGGTCATGTTTCATGCTATTTAGGAGGCATCCTGAGATACTGTATGGGGCCATTGGTACAGTGTTCTTGGCCTTAGGGAGAGCATTAAGGACCTGCTCCCTAGTGATATCAGGTGGAGTTCTATTTGATGGTATTTCCTGAGGGAAGGTTGAGGTGAAGAGAGGGGTAAAGTTGGAGGTGAATTTACCGGCCAGTAGGTTTGCTATGTCTTCTAGTTTAGTATAGGTGGCTCCATTTACAATGAGCTCTGCACACAACAGTGTACTGTCTTTGAGGTTGCGGACACAGCTCTACAGAATATCTTGTAGTTGTCCTAGTCCTGGGATGCCAAATTTTTCTCAAATTTGGCTTTGTTAGACTATTTGTCCTCTGACTTGTTTGTTTAGTTTGATGAGAGTGCTTTTATCCTTCTGGGTGCTGCACCTCTTAATTTTTGCTATAATTTTCTTCCTTCTGTTATACAGCCTATTGATTTTGTGATTCCACCAGCATGGGTTGTTTT
>NC_056732.1:1544559447-1544564447 GCF_019279795.1 Protopterus annectens
TTAAAGAAATCCCAATCCCTCCGAGCTACACGCTCTAGGAACCTAAACCTTGTCACCACAATAAACAGAACATGCTGGAGGGATAGATCCCTTTCCCAGAGAATTCCCATACTCTGGAGCAGACTACCTATCTTTGTCAAACAGAGCTCCTCATTAACACTATTCAAGAAAAATCTTGATGATTGGATAGGTAATAGGAAATTCACCCCGGAGATCACTACTGTGGTTCTGCTTGATAGGGGCAGAGGAAAATAATTTTCTTGGGTGATGAAAGCCAGGGTACCTTTTTAGCTAGGCTTGTATAGGACCTAGGGCCAATAGCCTAGTACCTACCTATGAACATATATATATATATATATATATGTATGTATATATATATATATATATATATATATATATATATATATATATATATACACATATATATATATATATATATATATATATATGTATGCATATATATATATATATTTATACATATATATATGTATATATACACACACAAATACATACACACACACACACACACACACACACTTATATATATATATATATATACATATATATATATATATATATATATATATATATATATATATATATATACATATGCATATATATTTATATATAGGTTCATAGGTTCATACTAGGCTATCTGCCCTAGGGCATTTATAAGCCTAGCCAGAGTGTGTTTGGCTTTCGCCACCCATTGTAAATTAATTTTGCTATGCCCTTTTTCAAGGTTAGTATACTGTGCCTCTGTCTAACAGTGACACAGAAGTGATACCCGGGGTAAACCTATGATCTCCCATCCACTCATCAAGATTCCTCTTGAAGAGAGTCAATGAGGGACTCTGCCTAACCTGGACTGGGATTTTATTCCAGAGTGAAGGGAGCCTCTGGGTTATGAATCTGTCCCTCCAGCATGTCCTATTTATTTCAGTGCTGAGGTTCAAGTCTCTCGAGCGCGTAGTTCGATGGGATTTGGATTTTCTGAGGTGCAGCATGTCCATTAATTCCGGGTTGGACATGGCTTTATATGTCAGGCACAGATCACCTCTGAGCAGGCGGTATGCCACTGAGTAGAGCTGGAGTTTCTTTAACCGGGCAGCATATGGCATCTGTTTGAGCCCTATGATCCTCTTGGTGAGATACTTTTGGGGTCTTTCCAGTTGCTGCAGGTGTCTGGTAAGGTATATCCCAAAAGGGGCACTGTACTCAATTATGGGCCTGATGAGGGATGAGTAAAGAGGCACAATGACCACCCCTGATCTAGATGTGAATCCCTTCATGATTAGGTGGGCTATATAAAATGTTTTTCTAACCACTTTGGCCACGTGGTTGTCAAATCAGAAATTGCTATCAACTTGGGTCCCCAGGTCCCTAATTACTTCTTCTGTACTTAATGGATTACCACCTATGTGGTAATTTGTGGGCACTTTGTTTTTGCCAAAGGGGATGACTATACACTTTTTGGCATTTAGCTTGAGGCCATGGCTCTGGCACAAGTTGTCTGTTTCTATGAGGCCCTTTTGGAGGATTCTTGTGTCAGCTGGAGAGTCGATTATGGCGCCCAGTTTGCAGTCATCTGCGAACTTAGTCAGCCAAAGTCCTTCCGTGTTGGCCTGTACCTCCGAGAAATATATACCGAACAAGAGAGGTCCCAGGACTGAGCCTTGGGGTAAGCCACTTGTAACTGGTTTGGAGCCTGACATGGCTGCAGCAATTCTAACCATGTGGGTTCTGTCCTTGAGGCAGTTTGCAACCCATCTAGTGACACAGGGGTTTATATTTAAGCTGGTGAGCTTATCTATAATGCCCGAGTGGGGTATTGTATCGAGGGCTTTTGCGAGGTCCAGGTAGGCTGTGTGGACCACCTTCCCCTCGTCAATGGCCTTGGTGACTGTTTCAAAAAAATCAACCAGGTTTAAGAGGCAGGATCTGCCCTTAAAGCCGAACTGGGTAGCATCCAGTGTCTGTAGGTCCCCAATATCTTTATTTATGAGGTCCATGATGATCCTTTCCATAGCTTTGCAGACCAAGCTAGTCAGGCTTATGGGGCGATAGTTTCCAGGATCCGTTGAGGCACCACCTTTGTGGAGAGGGACCACTGTTGCTGTATGCCACTCATTGGGTACATATCCTGTAGTAAGGCTGAGATTGAACAGTAGTTTTATGTTTGGGTTTAGCTCTTCTTGGAGTTCATGTAGGGGCAGCCGGGACACCGTCTGGTCCCATTGATGCTGTGTTTTTGCTTTGGAGGGCAGCTCTTACCTGAGCATCTGAGATGTCAGGGGACAGCACTCTGCTGGGATAAATATTTGCCCTTTTGGTGGGGAGAAGTTTGCTGAACCTGTCAGCTAGGATGTTGGCAATGTCTGTGGGTTCGGTGTATTTTTTGTCATTTTGGACTAATTCTGAGCATATCTGGTAATTCCCACCCAGGTTCCTAACATAACTAAAGAAAGCCTTGTGATTATTCTTAGTGTCCTGTGCAATTTTACTCACGAAGCTGGCCTTAGATTTTATGAGTGCCCGTAGTTTTTTTGCTAATACTGATCAGAGATGCCTTCCCTTTTTGGGATTTTGCTCTATCATGTAGTAGCTTCCTCCTTCTGTTGTATAGTTTGTTTATGGCTGGGGTCCACCAGACAGGACGTCTGCCTTTGGAGGATTGGGTCTTGGTTTTATTTGGGATTGCATGATTCATGCATTCCTGAAGGTGTTCATAGAATGCGTTTATAAAGGATTCTGCGGTCTGGGCCATATTTTTCACAGGCCCTGGGGCTTTGAAGGATTCCACCTCGGTTTTGAGGAGTGTGAAATTTGCTTTAGAGAAGTTTGTCACTGTGGTTTTCAGGGCAGGGGGTGGAGTCAGGATGTGAATATCCAGTGAGATTAGTTTATGGTCTGATCTTACCAGTGAGGGATACACTTCTGGTCTGGAGCATAGAGTCCCCATGTTGGTGATGATCAGGTCCAGTATGTTTTCCCCTCTTGTGGGAGTGGTAATAAGTTGTTCCATAGCATTTGAGTTTATAAATTCTAGGAACCTTTGGGCTAGGGTGTTGGAGCTAGAGTAATGCTTCCAGTCTATGTTTGGGTAGTTGAAATCACCCAATATAATGGTGTTTGGACAGACCTTCATATTTTCCAGTGGTCTCAGGAAGGCCGATTGGGGTTCCTGGGTTTGGGAGGGTGGTCTGTAGCAGGCTATAAACTGGACAGCAGTTTTACCCACTGTTAGTTGCACACGGATAGTCTCTGATTCTTCGTGCTGTGCCACCAACCTGGAGGTGTGGGTATCTTTGACGAATATTGATACTCCCCCTCCTTTTGTAGTACGGTCCAAGTTTTGGGGCTGAAAAGCATGGTATGAGGTATAACCTGGTAGTGCCGGGGTGCTCTCGGGAGCCTTGAACCAGGTTTCTGTTACTGCACAGATATTGATGTTCTCCATGCTAAGGAGAGTTTCGAGTGCGTGCATCTTGAGGTTTAGACATCTGGCATTGAGTAGCATTACTCAGTTTCTTATCCCTTGAGATACCTATGGAGGTGGGTTTGTCTTTTGAGCCTTGCCTAAAAAAGGCACTATGGAGGTAGCAAGAGCCTTTGCCAATATCCGAAAGCCCAGGGGTGACAGGTGCAAGTCGCCCCTAGCAAAGCATCGTGGCTTGTCGAGCATGTCATCCCAGGCTGACAGGCATTGGATCCCCTTTGAATGACACCAATACTTAAGCCAATTGTTGAAATTGATCATCTTGTCTTCATATTGTGGCATCATTCTTGGTGAGGGTAAGATGCTACTCAAGGTCAGGGTCATACCGGCCTGGGCTACATGCTCAGAGAGCTCCTCTATGTCTCTTTTCATGTAGTCCAGGGAGGTACGTCTCAGGTCATTCACACCAGCATGGACAATGACTGAGTCATATTTGTACTTGCCTTGGAGTGACCTGAATGCTTGTGTTATGTGGCGGATCCTAGCGCCCGACAGGCAGCTCACCATGACCTTCTCCTTGTTCAGCCTGGTGAGTGGGACGTCAGTGTGCCTGACGATAGAGTCACCTATTACAAGTGTTCAGCCTGGTGAGCAGGACGTCAGTGTGCATGACGATAGAGTCACCTATTACAAGTGCATCAGGTGTGTTGTTTAGCCTTAAGGGCTGTGACTGTTCGGCACACTGGCTTTGTGAGCTATGTGTTGCACGAGTTTTGTTTTGGGGTAGCGGTTGCTTGGGTGTCTGCTTTGGAGGTCTCTGCTGCTTAGGCAGATTTTTATTTAGAGCCTCCGAGTATATTTTTGTGTGTTTATGTGTTTGGTTAGCTGTCGTGGTAGGTCTATGTGAGATTGGAATTGTAGTGAGTGTGGTTTCCTTCTCCTCCTGACTGGTTTCGCCAGTAATGAGTTGAGAGAGCTTAGCCTCCAGTATGGCTATATAGTTGCATCTCTCACATGTGTTGGAATTTGTTGGGAGGAGGAGAGGGTTGTCTGTGTACATGAGGCAGTTGTAACATTGCCTCAAGATTCCGAGATTCACCAGCTGGACCGGAGAGGAGATTGACAACTGACCTTTCGACATGCCAGAATAGTATTGGAAATTCCTTTATAATTGAAAAAAAGGGCCAATGGGGAACGAGGTACTCAAGGGGAGTTTGTGAGGGTGTAGTGCTTTTAATATTTTAGTGCTGACTTATATAATTGCTTTAGTGAGCAAGTGCCAGGTAACTTAAATGCAATGTGTTTCAGATAACTTAAATGCAAAAACGACAAACAGTAACTTTCTTTCAAGTGAAATAAGGAAATAAGTACAATAAGCCATGCAGATATCACTAGGGATCCACAGAAGCGCTGAAAAGCCGCATTTTAGGTGGAATTAGCGTTTTCAGGGAAATAACAAGCAAACAAACAAGCAGCATACAAATAAAGTTATATTCAGCAGGCCTGGATCTAGTCTATGCTACAGCAAACAAGGTGTACCAATTTCAGTAAGAAGCAGTTC
>NC_056732.1:1544569447-1544576947 GCF_019279795.1 Protopterus annectens
ACTGGTGTCATTCTAAGGGGATCCAATGTCTGTCTGCCTGGGATGACATGTTGGACAAGCCACGCTGCTTCAAGGACGGCTTGCACCTGTCACCACTGGGCTTCGGATATTGGCTAAGGCTCTTGCCACCCCATAGTGCCTTTTTAGGCAAGGCTCAAAGACAAACCCACCTCCTTAGAAAACAAAATGGAAAAAACTAAGGGTAATGCTGCTCAACGCCAGAAGTCTAAATCTCAAGATGCAGGCACTCGATACACTCCTCAGTATGGAGAACATCGACGTCTGTGCAGTAACTGAAACCTGGTTCAAGGCTCCTGAGAGCACCCCAGCACTACCAGGCTATACCTCGTATCATGCTTTTCCCCAAAACCGGCCGAACCACAAAGGGAGGGAGACTGTCCATATTCATCAAGGACACCCACACCTCCAGGTTAGTAGCAACACATGAAGCATCAGAGACCATACAGGTGCAGCTAACCATAGGCAAAACTGCTATACAACTGGTAGCATGTTACAGACCACCCTCCCAATCTCAGGAACCCCACTCAGCCTTCCTGAAGACATTGGAGGATATGAATGTATCACAAAATACCATCATACTGGGAGACTTCAACTACCCAAACATAGATTGGGTACATTATTCTAGCCCTAACACCCTAGCCCAAAGGTTCCTGGAATTCATAAATTCAAATGCACTGAAACAACTAGTCACCTCTCCCACTAGGGGAGATAATATACTAGACCTGATCATCACAAACATGGGGACAAAATGCTCCACACCGGAGGTATACCCCTCACTAGTGAGATCTGACCACAAACTAATCACCCTGGATATACATATCCCACCTCCACCCCCGGCACAAAAGACCACAGTGAAAAACTTCTCAATAGCAGACTTCATTCTTCTTAAGACTGAGATGGTATCCTTTAAGCCCACTGGGCCAGTGGATACCACATCCTGCAATGCCGAATCCTTCACAAATGCTTTCTATGGACATCTCCAAGAATGCATGGATCATGCAATCCCAAATAAATCCAAGTTCCTCTCCACCAAAGGCAAGCGTCCTGTCTGGTGGACCTCAGCCATTAACAAATTGTATAACAAAAGAAGGAAGCTACTGCACGACAGAGCAAAATCCCATAAAGGGTAGACATCTCTGATCAACATTAGCAGAAAACTACGTTCTCTCATAAAAACATCCAAGGCCAACTTTGAGAGAAAAATCACTAAGGACACTAAAGATAACCACAAAGCCTTCTTCAGCTATGTTAGAAACCTGGGAAACCCTCAGATATGCTCAGAGTTAGTTCACAACAACAAAAAATACACTGAACCCACAGATGTTGGCAACATTCTGGCTGACAGGTTCAGTGCAAATTTCTCCCCTCCCTCACCCCCAAAAGAAGAAATACTTATCCCAGCTGAATGTAATCCCCCTATCATCTCAGATGTCCATGTGAGAACCGCCCTCAACAAAGCTAAAAACACAGCATCAATGGGACCTGATGGTATCCCGGGTTGCGTGCTACATGAACTCCAAGAGGAGCTAAACCCGCACATAAAAATGCTATTTAACCTTAGCCTTACTACAGGATATGTACCTGAACACTGGCGTACAGAAACAGTGGCCCACTCCACAAAGGGTGTACCCCTACAGACCCTGGGAACTACCGCCCCATAAACTTGACCAGCCTGGTCTGCAAGGCTATGGAAAGAATCATTATGGAACTCATAAACAGAGACATAGGAGATCTACAGACACTTGACCCCATCCAGTTCGGCTTTGTAAAGGGCAGATCCTGCCTTTTGAACCTGGTTGACTTTTTCAAAACAGTCACTAGAGCCATTGATGAGGGCAAAGCAGTCCATACAGCCTACCTGGACTTGGCTAAGGCCTTCGACACAATACCCCACTCAGGCATCATAGATAAGCTCAACAGCTTAAATGTAAACCCTTATGTCACTAGATGGGTTGCAAACTGGCTAAAGGACAGAACCCATAAAGTTAAAATCGCTGGAGCAATGTCAGACTCAAAGCCAGTCACAAGTGGTGTCCCACAGGGATCTGTCCTGGGACCCCTCTTGTTCAGCATTTATTTCTCAGATGTTAAAGCAAACATGGGAGGGTTGTGGCTGACAAAGTTCACAGATGACTGCAAACTAGGCGCCATAGTCGATACACCAGCGGACACATACATCCTACAAAAAGGCCTCACAGAAATGGACAACTGGTGCCGGAGTCACGGCCTTAAACTAAATGCCAAAAAAATGTATAGTCATCCCCTTTGGGAATACAAAGTACCCACAAATTATCACATAGACAGCAACCCACTGAGTATGGAAAAAGTAATCAGAGACCTAGGGACCCAAGTCGACAGCGACCTCTCATTTGACACCCACGTTGCCAAAGTGGTTAGAAAAACATTCTACCTTGCACACCTCATCATGAAGGGATTCACATCCAGATCCAAGGATGTCATTGTACCCCTATACTCCTCCCTCATCAGACCCATGATTGAGTACAATGCCCCATTTGGTATGTACCTCACCCGACATTTGCAGCAGCTGGAGAGACTACAAAAGTACCTCACCAAGAGGATCAAGGGTCTCCAACATATGTCTTATTCTGCCAGACTAAAGAAACTCCAGCTCTATTCAGTAGCATACCGCCTGCTCAGAGGTGATCTCTGCCTGACGTACAAGGTCATGTCCAATCAGGATCTGATGGATATGCTCCACCTCACAAAATCCAAATCCATCAGGATCACGAGAGCTAAAGACTTAAACCTCAGCACAAGTATGAATAGGACATGCTGGAGGGATAAATTCATAACCCAGAGGCTTCCTATGCTTTGGAACAAGATCCCAGTTCATGTTAGGCAGAGCCCCTCACTGACTCTCTTCAAGAGAAATCTTGATGAGTGGATGGGAGATCGTAAGTTTACCCCAGGGGTCACATCTGTGTCACTGCTACACAGGGGCACAGTAAACTAATTCTATTATATAAGGGGACCTTCATTGTGTCACTACTAGACAGAGGCACAGTATTCTAAATCTATTCTGTGCATTTTTGTACCATTTCATGGGGTGGCGAAAGCCACATCACTATGGCTAGGCTTACAAATGCCCCAGGGCAGATAGCCTAGTACTAAACTATGAAACTATATATCTTGTCTCCTGAATCTGATTGACTTCTTCAAATCAGTCTCCAGAGCTGTGGACGAGGGTAAGGCAGTTCACACAATCTACCTGGACCTCGCCAAGGCCTTTGACACCATCCCCCACTCTGGAATCATAGATAAACTTTCTAAGCTGGGCATAAATCCCTACATCATTCGATGGGTTGCTTACTGGCTTATTGACAGAACCCAGACAGTAAAAGTAGCCGACTCCAAATCCAGCTCCAGACAAGTGACAAGTAGAGTACCTCAGGGTTCAGTCCTGGGACCACTCTTGTTTGGCATCTACTTCTCTGAAGTACAGGCCAACACTAAGGGACTCTGGCTAACAACGTTTGCAGATGACTGCAAACTGGGAGCCAATATTGAATCCCCAAATGATGTGAATATTCTACAAAAGGGCCTTACAGTAACAGATGCCTGGTACTAGAGCCATAGGTTCATAGCTTCATACTAGGCTATCTGCCCTAGGGCATTTATAAGCCTAGCCAGAGTGTGGTTGGCTTTCGCCACCCATTTTAAATTAATTTTCGAGGTTATTATACTGTGCCTCTGTCTAACAGTGACACAGAAGTGATACCCAGGGGTAAACCTACAATCTCCCATTCACTCATCAAGATTCCGCTTGAAGAGAGTCAATGAGGGACTCTGCCTAACCTGGACTGGGATTTTATTCCAGAGTGAAGGGAGCCTCTGGGTTATGAATCTGTCCCTCCAGCATGTCCTATTTATTTCAGTGCTGAGGTTCAAGTCTCTCGAGCACGTAGCTCGATGGGATTTGGATTTTCTGAGGTGCAGCATGTCCATTAATTCTGGGTTGGACATGGCTTTATACGTCAGGCACAGATCGCCTCTGAGCAGGTGGTATGCCGCTAAGTAGAGTTGGAGTTTCTTTAACCGGGCAGCATATGGCATCTGTTTGAGCCCTTTGATCCTCTTGGTGAAGTACTTTTGGGGTCTTTCCAGTTGCTGCAGGTGTCTGGTAAGGTACATCCCAAAAGGGGCATTGTACTCAATTATGGGCCTGATGAGGGATGAATAAAGAGGCACGATGACCTCCCCTGATCTAGATGTGAATCCCTTCATGATTAGGTGGGCTATATAAAATGTTTTCCTAACCACTTTGGCCACGTGGTTGTCAAATGAGAGATTGCTATCAACTTGGGTCCCCAGGTCCCTAATTACTTCTTCTGTACTTAATGGATTACCACCTATGTGGTAATTTGTGGGCACTTTGTTTTGCCAAAGGGATAACTATACACTTTTGGCATTTAGCTTGAGGCCATGGCTCTGGCACCAGTTGTCTGTTTCTATGAGGCCCTTTTGGAGGATGCTTGTGTCGGCTGGAGAGTCGATTATGGCACCCAGTTTGCAGTTATCTGTGAACTTGGTCAGCCACAGTCCTTCCGTGTTGGCCTGTACCTCCAAGAAATATATACCGAACAAGAGAGGTCCCAGGACTGAGCCTTGTGGGACGCCACTTGTAACTGGTTTGGAGTCTGACATGGCTCCAGCAATTCTAACCATGTGGGTTCTGTCCTTGAGCCAGTTTGCAACCCATCTAGTGACATAGGGGTTTATATTTAAGCTGGTGAGCTTATCTATAATGCTCAAGTGGGGTATTGTATCGAAGGCTTTTGTGAGGTCCAGGTAGGCTGTGTAGACAACCTTCCCCTCGTCAATGGCCTTGGTGACTGTTTCAAAGAAATCGACCACGTTTAAGAGGCAGGATCTGCCCTTAACAAAGCCGAACTGGGTAGGATCCAGTGTCTGTAGGTCCCCAATATCTTTATTTATGAGGTCCATGATGATCCTTTCCATAGCTTTGCAGACCAAGCTAGTCAGGCTTATGGGGTGATAGTTTCCAGGATCCGTTGAGGCACCACCTTTGTTGAGAGGGACCACTGATGCTGTACGCCACTCTTTGGGTACATATCCTGTAGCAAGGCTGAGATTGAACAGTAGTTTTATGTTTGGGTTTAGCTCTTCTTGGAGTTCATGTAGGACGCAGCCCGGGACACCGTCTGGAACCATTGATGCTGTGTTTTTTGCTTTGGAGAGGGCAGCTCTTACCTGAGCATCTGAGATGTCAGGGGGGGCAGCACTTTGCTGGGATATATATTTGCCCTTTTGGTGGGGGGGGGGTTTGCGCTGAACCTGTCAGCTAGGATGTTGGCAATGTCTGTGGGTTCGGTGTATTTTTTGTCATTTTGGACTAATTCTGAGCATATCTGGGAATTCCCACCCAGGTTCCTAACATAACTAAAGAAAGCCTTGTGATTATCCTTCGTGATCTGTGCAATTTTTCTCTCGAAGCTGGCCTTAGACAATGTTATGAGTGCCCGTAGTTTTTTGCTAATACTAATCAGAGATGCCTTCTCTTTTTGGGATTTTGCTCTATCATGTAGTAGCTTCCTCCTTCTATTGTATAGTTTGTTTATGGCTGGGGTCCACCAGACAGGACGTCTGCCTTTGGAGGATTGGGTCTTGGTTTTATTTGGGATTGCATGATCCATGCATTAGTGAAGGTGCTCATAGAATGCATTTATAAAGGATTTTGCGGTCTGGGCTGTATTTTCCACAGGCCCGGGGGCTTTGAAGGATTCCACCTCGGTTTTGAGGAGTGTGAAATTTGCTTTAGAGAAGTTTTTCACTGTGGTTTTCTGGTCAGGGGGTGGGATCAGGATGTGAATATCCAGTGAGATTAGTTTATGGTCTGATCTTACCAGTGAGGGATACACTTCTGGTCTGGAGCATAGAGTCCGCATGTTGGTGATGATCATGTCCAGTATGTTTTCCCCTCTTGTGGGAGTGGTAAAAAGTTGTTCCATAGCATTTGAGTTTATAAATTCTACGAACCTTTGGGCTAGGGTGTTGGAGCTAGAGTAATGCTCCCAGTCTATGTTTGGGTAGTTGAAGTCGCCCAATATAATGGTGTTTGGAGAGACCTTCATATTTTTCAGTGTTCTCAGAAAGGCTGAGTGGGGTTCCTGGGTTTGGGAGGGTGGTCTGTAGCAGGCTATAAACTGGAAGACAGTTTTGCCCACTGTTAGTTGCACATGGATAGTCTCTGATGCTTCGTGCTGTGCCACCAACCTGGAGGTGTGGGTATCTTTGACGAATATTGATACTCCCCCCTCCTTTTGTGGTTCAGTCCAAGTTTTGGGGCTGAAAAGCATGGTATGAGGTATAACCTGATAGTGCTGGTGTGCTCTCAGGAGCCTTGAACTAGGTTTCTGTTACTGCACAGATACCGATGTTCTCCATGGTAAGGAGAGTTTTGAGTGCATGCATCTTGACGTTTAGACTTCTGGCGTTGAGTAGCATTACTCTTAGTTTCTTATCCCTTGTGATACCTATGGAGGTGGGTTTGTCTTTTGAGCCTTGCCTAAAAAAGGCACTATGGGGGTAGCAAGAGCCTTTGCCAATATCCGAAAGCCCAGGGGTGACAGGTGCAAGTTGTCCTTAGCGAAGCATCGTGGCTTGTCGAGCATGTCATCCCAGGCTGACAGGCATTGGATCCCCTTTGAATCACACCAATACTTAAGCCAATTATTGAAATTGATCATCTTGTCTTCATATTGTGGCATCATTCTTGGTGAGGGTAAGATGCTGCTCAAGGTCAGGGTCATACCGGCCTGGGCTACATGCTCAGAGAGCTCCTCTATGTCTCTTCATGTAGTCCAGGGAGGTACGTCTCAGGTCATTCACACCAGCATGGACAATGACTGAGTCATATTTGTACTTGTCTTGGAGTGACCTGAGTGCTTGTGTTATGTGGCGGATCCTAGCGCCTGACAGGCAGCTCACCGTGACCTTCGCCTTGTTCAGCCTGGTGAGCGGGACGTCAGTGTGCCTGACGATAGAGTCACCTATTACAAGTGTATCAGGTGTGTTGTTTAGCCTTAAGGGCTGTAACTGTTTGGCACACTGGCTTTGTGAGCTATCTATTGCACGTGTTTTGTTTTGGGGTAGCGGTTGCTTGGGTGTCTGCTTTGGAGGTCTCTGCTGCTTAGACAGATTTTTATTTAGAGCCTCCGAGTTTGTTTTTGTGTGTTTATGTGTTTGGTTTGCTGTCGTGGTAGGTCTGTGTGAGACAGGAATTGTAGTGAGTGTGGTTTCGTTCTCCTCCTGACTGGTTATGCCAGTACTGAGTTGAGAGAGCTTAGCCTCCAGTTTGGCTATATGGTTGCATCTCTCACATGTGTTGGAATTTGTTTGGAGGAGGAGAGGGTTGTCTGTGTACATGAGACAGTTGTAACATTGCCTCAAGATTCCCAGATTCACCAGCTGAACCGGAGAGGAGATTGACAACTGCCC
>NC_056732.1:1544581947-1544596947 GCF_019279795.1 Protopterus annectens
TAGTACCTTCCTCCTTCTGTTGTATAGCTTATTTATGGCTGGGGTCCACCAGACAGGTCTCCTGCCTTTGGAGGAGTGAGTCTTAGTTTTATTTGGGATAGCACGATCCATGCATTCCTGTAGGTGTCCATAGAATGCGTTTGTAAAGGATTCTGCGGTTTGGGCCGTATTTTCCACTGGCCCAGGGGCTTTGAAGGATTCCACCTCGGTTTTGAGAAGTGTGAAGTTTGCTTTTGAGAATTTCTTCACCGTGGTTTCCTTGGCTGGGGGTGGGGACGGGATATGGATGTCCAGTGAGATTAATTTGTGGTCAGATCTTACCAATGAGGGGTATACCTCTGGTATGGAACATAGTGTCCCCATGTTGGTGATGATCAGGTCCAACTTCACTTTTTCCCTTAGAACTGCTCTATCTCTCAATTTAAACACCATATTCTCATTCTAAGGCCCTTCACTGGTCCAATTAAATAATCCTACAAGTTAGCACTATTAAACCATAAGCACTACTTACTCTTATGCTCTCTATGATTACCCTGTCCTCTATTGGTCCGTCTTAAATTCAGTTTCCCTATTACTCTAGCATGTCCAAAGGTCAGTCAATGGTTTCAATGGTTTCCTTGAGAGTAAACCCGAAACTGACTTTTGGACATGCCAGAATAGTATAAGGAACTACTTTTTGACTGATCAAAAAGGAGCAATAGGGAGCCAAGTACTTAAAGGGAGTATAAGAGGGTGTAGTGCTTTAGTTTATTAGTGCTTACTTGTAAGATTACTTATACGAGAAAAAATTCCAAGATGGCTGCCGACTAGATTAGTCCCTACTCTTAGAGCTCCTCACAGCTATTTAACTTTTTGTGATTTTATAACTTTATAACAAACTTTTTCCTCAGTTTTTTCAGAAAAAATATTTTTTAAATCTTTTTCTGCATAACTGGATTATTTTTGGCTCGGAATTTATTATCCTGGGATTTATTTTACCTCAGAACAACTCTGATATTACATCTGTTTGGTCACCTGCTGCTCCAGTCTATTCCTGGATCCTGATATCCTGTCAAGTGCACTTCATTTCTGGGCATGGCTACAAAATCTGACTCCATGGAGACTCAACCTACAAAGGCCAAATTTTCTTCAATGCTCTCTCCTGAAAAAGACTCCAGTTCAAAAAGATTAAGGACATCCAAACAATCTGCTGAAACTACCAAAGTAAGTAACAAAGACTTAATTGACTCAAACTTTCACCTAGAGGAATTAAAAATAGCATTAAAACCTATCCAAAGTGCTATCCAAAACTTTTCAGAACAGTTTGCTGACTTTAGTAAAACTTTAAAACAAATAAATGACAGAATGGACATGATAGAAAATAGAAATACAGCTTTAGAGATAAAAACTGACTCATTGGAAACTGTTCTTAAATCTAAAGATAAGATTATTTCTGATATTCAAACTAAACTGCTGGATCTAGAAGCCAGAAGTCGAAGAAATAATATCATTATTCGTGGCTTGCCTGAGTCTTATGACAATAAAAACTTATTATCTGTGACTAAAGACATCTTTGAAACATTGCTAAAATGTGAAACATCCTCAAAATCTATAATTGTTGAGAGAGCACATAGAGCATTACGTTCTAGACAAGATTCCTCTTCACTAAGGATTATTTATACTATGTTACTAAACTTTCAAGATACTTTCCAAATCCTAGAGACTGCTAAAAGTAAAAAGCAATTTATTTGGAAATCTCATAAACTGTCATTCTCCCAAGATATTCCTTCTCAAATAAAATTAAATAGACAAAAACTTGCTCCTTATTGTGCTGACTTGATAAAAAGAGGGATAAGATTTCGTATGTCTTATCCAAATACTTTGTCTTTTACAGTTAATGACAAAAGATTTGTGTGTTCTGATCCCATAGAGGCTAAAGATATTTTTGTTAAAACATTTAAAAAGATTCCAGACAATGTATCATAATTTATTACTCTGAATGTATTTCAAATGGGATATATTACAGTCATGGTTCATGCTTGAAGACATTTATGTCTGTTATTATCTAAGCTTATTTTCTTCTTCCCAACAAGTTAAATGAAATATAGACATCTTTTTATTTGATTCTAACATAGGTTCATAGGTTCATAGGTTCATACTAGGCTATCTGCCCGAGGGCATTTACAAGCCTAGCCCATAGTTTTGTGGCTTACGCCACCCCTTTAGTATGGGGAACTATACCCATTATTTTGCTGTGCCTCTGTTGAGCAGTGACACTGAGGTAATCCCTGGGGTATATCTGCGATCTCCCATCCATTGGTCAAGATTTCTCTTGAACAAGGCCAGCGAGGGTTAATATACCTACAATGGTATATGCATTGCAGTTGTGTGGTGTGATTATAATGATTTCTGAACTGTCATATAATTATTTGCTTTCTTTTCTTTAATATTTCACGAAGAAAATACATCAGTATTTTTTAGCTTTGTATTTAAAAAAAAGGAAAAAAAGTTCCCTTTGTAACTGTATGACTGTTGGAGGGAAAGTTTCGCCTCACGAGAACACTTGAGGAGAAAATCTTCTGCTGGCAACACCAGCTGCTTCATTTAGCGCAGCTCGCACATTCTATGAATTATCGGAAGATGTGAGTGACGTCATCATTTACATCGGACTGCTGCTGGCTTCGCATACACAGTGGCACTCATTGTAACCAGGAAATAGTCTTCGGAAAAGTCATTTTACACATATATTAACACTCATACAAGGGTAATAAACATACTACAAAGACTTATGTACTCTTACATTGTTCGTCCCGCATTACTGCCAACGATCATCCACTTTTCATCTTGTTGAAGCTTCAAGACAAGTAAAGGCATTCAAGATTAAAGCGGACTTACGTATAATACAATAAATCAGGTTAGTCCTTCTCATTGTAACCACACAACAATAGTGTAACAAGTATATTACATTACAAAATACAAAGTTATGTTAGAATTATACATTTTAACTTTAATGTTTGCTTGGTTGTTTAATAATTTGATGCATTATAACAAATGTATTATAAGGGGATTATACATCTAAAGTTATGCTTAGCAAGTGCTACACTCAGATAAAATGCTTAGACAGACTTAAATCTAATCTTGCTGGATATATTATAAATGTTTAGGTGTATTTGTTTGAATGTTATAAACTATGGATTATTTAGTTTTGGTTTAATATAGATACTCAGAGGAGAATGCTTTTTGAGTTCAGAATATTTCATATTCTGTTGTCATACTGTGTACGTATATTTTAAAAGGACAGTATAACTCTATATATAACTGATCTAATGATAAAAACTTGTTAAAATGAACACTTCAAAATGTATAAATGTATAATAATGTTCAAGGGACAAAATAGTATCCAGTAGTTTTTTTTTTAGTTGTATACATAATTTACCACTAGATGGCGACAAAGTATATTCATTATACAATAGAATACTGAGGAATGTAGCTAAACAGAAGCAGTTTTCAACAGTTAACTTTCATTTATATGAGATTGATTTATATAATTTAGTCTCCCAGGAATAACAATCACTATATTAGAGAAAATTCTAAATGATTATACTCTAACTTCGGATATTTTTTGGTATTAGTTATTTTATATATGAACAATGACAAATTCATTATAGTTAATTATAGAGATACAGGTAAATGTGTAATCTTATTTTGTTTTACTTTATTTACAGTTGATCTTTTCATATATAATTAGGTACCGGCCCAAAATTGATATATTTACTGATAGTTTCTCATATAATTATTAACATATACAGTAATGTGAATATATTCATCTTTTATTATTATATATGTTATTTAATATCTTTTATTTTTATCATAATATACGTTATGCTGGTTTGTTAAATATTTCAGGAAACTCATTTTATCACCATATATTTTTACTTAAAAATAAGAGCTTGTAGTTAAACATATTAAGTAGGGATTGAGTATGTTGGACATCTTGAACTTAGTTTGTTTTGTAAATAGGTTTAGTAGTGTATTACTGATTTTGATTTTTGTTAGGCTAGTATTGAGTATTCTTTATGTAAATTTTGTACTTTTACTATCTAAAATTTCACATTTTAATTCATTTACAATTGATCTTCCTTTATCATTAGTTGTTTGGTGGATAGGCACTAGGGTTAGGATAAAGGATATAAATAAATCTTATAATACTTTTGATATTATTTTTCGTCTACAGGAGATATTTGTTAATGTGGTGACATTTTTGAATACTATCCAATTAAATATGTTTTTTTTTATTTATTTTTTTCCAAATGTTTTGGTTTAGAGATGTTTGGATTTCACTCTATGGTTTCACTATAGCATTAATAATAATGGTTTGCGTAGAATATGCCAGTTGACTTAATATTAGATTCATGGAACGTTAGAGGTATTCAAAATAAAGCAAAAAAGTCATTATTGTTCCATTTGATTTTTAAGTCACAGGCCAATATTTGTTTTATTCAAGAGTCCCATATTCCTCGACTTGATTGGAATAAAGAGAGGAATAAAAAATGGATTAGAAGGATTGTAGCCTCAGGGGACTCATCGAATTCCAGAGGTGTAGCAATAATCATTAAACAAAAATTCTTGGGGAACATTATTGATGAGAAATTTGATAAGGATGGTAGATGGTGTTTATTTACCACTTCCATTCAAGGTCTTGATAAACCTCTTTTAGTTTTAAACATATATGGCCCATGTAATTCACAACATTTGTTTATTTTAAAAATCCATAAAATTCTCACATCATATAAAGACCACTATATTATAATAGGTGGAGATTGGAACGCAGTAATAAACCCAGATATTGACCACTCACACTCCACTGTTTCCGATAATTATCAATCTACTATGGCTCTTAATGATTTGATGGTAGACTATAGTCTAATAGACCCAATACATACTGTTAAAATCCCAAATAGAAGTGATATTTATACCTACTACTCTAAGTGTTATCGTTCATGGTCCAGACTGGACTTTTTTCTAATTTCTGAATCTATCTCAAAATATATTTTAGATTTTAAGACTGAACCTAGATTCTTTTCAGACCATTCGAGAATTTTCCTAAAACTAAACATAAATAATAATACAAAAAATAAATGTAATATGAATAAATGGTCTTTAAATAATAATTTACTTCAAAATGAAGAAATTTGTAAACAATGTTCCGAAATTATACAGGAAATGGAAGCCAATCTGGAAACATCAGATATCCCTTATGACATACAATGGGCTGCATGTAAAGCAAGGTTAAGAGGATTATTTATCAGTAAAGCAGCCTATTTTAAAAAAATTTACTCCAAAAAAGAAGAGTTTTTAAAATCTAGAATTCTATCCCTGGAAAATCAACTTAAGATGAAACATGATTATACCATAGAAAAGCAAATTTGTGAAGACCAAAAAGATTTAATTTTGCTCCATCAACAAAATCTATCTTTAGTTGAACAAAAGTTACTTGCTTCATACTCAGAAAGGGCTCAGGTCCCCTTTAAACTACTAGCTAGAATTATTAAAATTAACTTTAACAGACCAAAAATAACATCTTTATCTTATAATAATAGATTATATAACACTGATGAAGAAATTATTAAACTCTTTACTACTCTTTTTACTGATTTATATTCAAATTCTTCTAATTTTGGTAAAGAGAATAACATAGAAACTTTCTTAGATTCTCTACATTTTCCTAAACTAAATGATAAACAACAAAGTTTACTCGCAGCTCCCATATCCTTACAAGAAATCTCAGATTCAATTGACAATCTCAAATCAGCTAAATCTCCTGGCCCTGACGGGTTTACTCCGGAATTCTTCAAAACCTTTAAAATGGTAATTCTTCCCTTTCTTTTCAAGGTGTATAATCATATAAGACTCAACGACATCTCAGATATACATTGGAATACATCTAAAACTATCTTAATTTTGAAAAGTAATAAAGATAAATCTGACCCAGCCAATTATAGACCAATTTCTTTAATAAATGTAGACATTAAGATTTTATCATCGATTTTGGCTAATAGATTGAAAAAAATTTTACCCTCAATTATCTCTCAAGATCAATCAGTCTTCATGTCTCGTAGACATGCTTGGGACAACACTTTGTCCTTAGAGACTATCATTCATCTTATTAAAAAAGACATAAACCCAGTATATGCTCTGATCATGGATGCATCAAACGTCTTTGACAGAGTATGCTGGAATTTTCTTTTTCAGACTATGTCTTGCTTTAATATTCCTCCATTCTTCTTAAATTTCATTAAAATATTATACAAAGATATGTATACTAGACTTTACATTAATGGTCACTTTTCTTCTCCTATAAAGATTACTACAGGTACAAGACAAGGATGTCCATTGTCTCCTTTTCTCTTTAATATTTATTTGGAACCTTCATTGTTATATATTACTCAAAATACTTTTCACAATGTCCCTAGAATACTTAATACCAAAATTTATTTCTCAGCCTTTGCAGATGACCTAATAATTTATTTTCAAACTCCTATTTCTGATTATAGAAAAATAATTAACTCTATTGATTACTTCTCTTCTGTTTCAAATTATCTCTTAAACTCCTCTAAAACCTATATATTTCCTTTAAATCATTTAGTACATAAAATTTTTCTCTTTCCGGACCATCAGTTTCAGTTTACCTATAATATAAAATATTTAGGTATCAACTTAGAGCACAATAATAAATCATCTTCTCAAAATAATATATATAAAATTTGGAATTCAATATTGACTGATATAAACAGATGGCAACATCTAAATCTTTCGCTTTTATCAAAAGCAGCAATAATTAAAATGAATATTTTGCCTAAATTCCTCTACCAATTTAGGTCATCTGATCAAATAATTTCGAAATCTTTCTTCAACTCAGTAAACAAAGTTTTGGCTAAATTTTTATGGTTCCCCAAATCTGTTAGAATCTCATATTCCAGACTATCAGCTTCTAAAGACAAGGGGGTTTGGGTCTTCCTAACATGCATCTCTATTATCTGATAGTTGCATCTAACAAACTTTTCACCATATCTAATTCCAAAAATATTGCACATATAAATCACTCTTTATGGACAAAAATATGGTATAATTACATCATTTCAAAAAAAATAAACCCAGAAGCTCTTCCTTTTATCTCTTTAGACAACACTCCTACCAAAAATTTATCCATCTTTATTAAGCAAAAGATTAAAGCTTTTCAATCTTTACTAAAAATTTGTAATTTAGATAAGATTTCTCATTTTATACAACCAATTCATCTAAATCCAAATATAATGATTGATAACAAACCTTTTAACTTAACAAAATATCCCCTTATAAAAAAGTTAAAAGTTGGAGACATTTTGAAACATCTTGACCTATATATACCTGATTGGTGTAAGTTGTTGAAAGTTAATTGGAATTATTCACCAATTTTGCGTCAATTAAGACTAATAATCATAAATAAGTTTACATGTATAGACCCCATAGAACATCAAATGAATAATCTCAATACAATTATCAAAATATTATCTTCATCTGATAAAATGCTTTCAAATTCCTACAAATTGATAAAGAGCTTAATGATAGAAAGCGACTGTCTTTTATCTAATACATGGATGAATTACAATTCTCAGATTTCTGAGTCTCAAAAACTTTTGGCTATCAAACATACAAAGGAATGTATCCCTTTCAAAAAACTATTATATACGCAATTAATGATTAACAATGATGCTTATTATACCCCTTATAAACTAAACAAATTCAATCCAAACAAATCTTCATCATGCACATGTTGTTATCACCCCCAAGCTGATCTCCTCCATATTCTGTGGTATTGTCATTTTTCTCATAGATTATGGACTTCCCTGAAAGTCAGTCTACAGAGAATGGGATACCACAAGTCTACGTTGTCCTGGGAATTTGCAATCCTTCATATTCCTTTAATTCATCTTTCAAAATCAGATATTCATGTTATTATCTTTATTTGCTCCTTATTAAAACTTTACATAACACATAATTGGCTTGATCGTACCAAATTAAATTGGACAACTTTTCAAAAAATGGCTTATTCATATATTGATGCACAAGGGAACATAGTTAGAAGTCCAAAAAAACAGGCTTTAAAGAATTTAGTATTAGAAAAAGTGTTAAATATTATCAATAGTTAATGTCGTCACATTGAGTATTGTTTCAAGATGGTATAATTTTTTTTTTTTTTATCTTTTCAGGATGCCTAACTTGTATATAGTGTACATATTTAGTAATGTTTTATTATCATTGTTATATGTAAACTCTCCTGAATGATTGTTTTTTTTTTGTAAGAGTTGCAATATTCCTATGCAATTCAATCTGCATGTACAAAACTCCTAAATGTCTGTTTTATATACTGAATAAAAATTTATTGGAAAAAAAAAAGATTACTTATACGAGCAACTGCAGGGCTTTAGAATGAAAATAGAGTGCTTACTTTGAGATTGAGAACAGTTCTAAGGGAAAAAGTGAAGAGCAGACTTTGTGGAGCCGGGAATAGTTTAAACCCATTTAAGCGGCAAAATCGTGCAAAACCACACAAATGCGGGTTTTAAAGCAGGGAAACTGAAAGAGATAGGAATTGACCCAAAACGGCCAATAAGCTACTACTTTCAAGGCTGAGACCACTCCTCCAGGGACAGATAGGCTGCTCAAAGCTCCCCACTCTCACTGGTGAACAGAGAAGCTTCCTCCTATCCAAGTAAGTATATGGGCAACACAGAAAACGATACCACAGTCCGGAATTCATCAAAACCTGAAATCTGGACGAATCTATTTCAGCAAAGGCGGGAAAAGAGAATATTTTTTATTTATTTATTTATATTTGTTTTTTTCAGGAAACTGCAGAAAAACACACAGAAAACACTGTAAATGCTATAAACAGACTAGCGCACTTTAGTGTGTAGCCTGCAACAGTTATACAATACAAAAATGACTTAAACTGATATAAAACAAGTGCAAAAACTGTAAAAAGCAGAAGGCAAATGCAATTTATTTTTTTTAAAGAACAGATTATATATATATATATATATACACACACACACATATGTATATGTGAGTTATATGTATATATGAACATTTAATAATATTGTTGGAGTATTAATAGGTTGGATGTTGCTTCAGTGTGGTTTTAGGTTCCATATTAGCATATGAAATTGTTAGTTTGGAAAAAATGTTATATGCATCATGTTTTACTATATGTAAGTGATTGTGACATACCACTAGGGGGCATGGTGTATTTTGACCATATAAAAGCAAGCAAAATGTTGATTCTGTACTCACTGAGGACGCTCTTTGGAGTGAAACCGGTTTGGGGGATGTGTTACATTCAATAAACAAGCTTACTTCAAGCTTACTTTAAGCTGCTCGTGTCTCCTGTTTGTGCTGGAACTATTTCTTGGAGGTTTTTTCTATTTTGTTCCGTGCACTTGTTTGAGGTCCGCGCAACTGTGTCGTTGGAAATTGGATTACTTTTGCAGTTTGCTGGATGTCATAGAGGCCGACACAACGTGGAGTTTCGTTGAGTCAGTAACTTGTTCATTTGAACTAAAGGGGACAAGTACGGGTGAGCAGTGTTCGCGATAGTAATTGTGATTGTGCACTTTCCATCATGGCAGAATCCGGAGAAGATTTGATGTGCTACATGGAAAACATCTTAGCCGATAAGGATGATTGTTCTATTTTTGGACAACAAGGAATTATTTCCAACAATATTTCAGTTGGTACGGTCACGCTGGATGAGGGAAAAGACATTGTGGACTGTTTCAAACGCCTGGGACAGTTGTCCCGTAAGGTACGCTCCTTAATATGGCATAATAGACTGTTAAAGGCCTATTTGCAGGCCAAGGTGATACCTCGTGGGTTACGTATACATGTGGAGCCTGGGGTTGGCTCCGAAAAATCAGAGTTTATGTCAAAATGGAGGGCGGTGCAGACTACTGCCTCCCTTATGTTCATAGAACTGCTCATTGAATATTACGATACCCAGATAAATGAAAGCAATTTGCTTTTAAGGGCATGTCAAGAACGTGTTTTCACTTTTTCTGATAAAGGACAATATCAGCATTTATATTCTACCTTTAGAGCTGACATGGAGCGACATGAACAAGATTTAAAGATGCGAAAAATGAAAAAATACACTAGGGACATGACTGATTATAAAAACAATGTAGTGTATACGTGGAAACAGCAGAAAAGGAGTGTGCGTTTTGACTCTAATAAAAAAAGTGGGTCAACTAAACGTAAAAGGGCTAGACCCATATTAAAGGTTCCACATGGCAGTGAAATATCTGATTTCTCATCCAGTGTTTCCAACACTGATACTGACATTGAAACAGGGGACATTGAGCAGCATAGTTCACCAGTGAGCAAAAGGCCTAATACCCCTTTAGACGGGGGGGCCGCAAACATCGGCGGAGAGGAAATAAGGCTGTTGTTTCAGTCCAAAATGCAAATGATATAGCAGCAGTTAATTTTGAGCCCAATAGTGTTGATGTAACTGATAATGCTGATGTTAACAATTTGATTATTAATCTGTCTAGATGCATACTTGATGTAAACCAAGCTAAACTCTTGAATAAAGGACTTGGATATGTACCATCTTTTTATGTGTCCCACTATGATGTTGTGAAAGATTTAAAGCAATTTACTAGAAATCTAAATTTAAAGTATTATTTTGCACACCAAGCACAAAATGTCAATAGTAATATGGATGAAAATTTTCATTTTAGAAGATCTGAATTTCAGCCTCCATATAATGCTGCTGTTAAAACTTTTGAAAACTTGGTTATGCAGGATATTCAAAGTAATTGCACTAACATCTTTGTTAACCATGCTAGGAATCTTAGTCAAGACGAACGTGAGGCTTTACAAACTTTGGCTAACAATAAGGATATCATCATAGTGGGGGCTGACAAGGGTGGAGCGACAGTGATCTGGGACAGGATTGAGTATACCCAGGAGGCTTTAAATCAGTTAAATGATCATGTCTCATATATTAAGCTCCCTATGGATCCTACAAATGATTTCAAGAGTGTGATAGATGGTTTTTTGAAAAGGGCATTTAAAAGAGGCATCATAAATGAAACCTTACTTAAACAACTTACAGTTGATGTCCCTAAGCATCAATATTTTTATCTTGTCCCTAAGATACACAAAACTTTGGTAGGTACTCCCGGTAGACCAATAGTGGCAGGTAGAGGTTCTTTAACTGAACCTCTTTCAGAATATTTAGAATATAGGCTGAAGCCACTCTTGGATCAGGTCAGGGCACGTATCAAAGATACCACCCAGTTTCTATCTTTAATGGGGGATTTACAGATACCTGTGCAGTCATATATAGGGACTTTGGATGTCCAATCCCTATATACCAGTATCCCTCATAAGGGTGGTATTCAGGCTATACAATATTGGTTGTCAAAAGCTGGAAATTACACCAGGGATGATATGGATTTACTTATTAATATCCTCACTTTGGTATTAGAACACAATGTTTTCAGTTTCCAGGGTCAATGGTATCTCCAAAGCAAAGGGACAGCTATGGGGGCGACGTTCGCCCCTACTTATGCTGATCTATTTATGGGTTTTTTTGAGATTAAATATATCTATCTTACTGATTTCCCATTTAAAAAACAGCTTATGATGTGGAGGAGATACCTAGATGACTGCTGGGTGGTTTGGAGTGGGTCGGAGGGGGAATGGAAAGATTTTGTCCAGTATTTGAACAGTAATGTCTTCGGGATAAAGTTCACTGGTAACATACATTTGTTTACGGTTGATTTTCTGGATGTGCATGTCACTAAGACATTGGATGGCACAATGGCCACCACTGTACACAGAAAACCTTTCTCGAAAAATTCTTTATTACTGGCAAACAGTTGTCATCCACCCCACATAATTAATAACATACCCAAAGCCCAATTCCAACGTATCAGGAGAATATGTTCATCTGATCAGGAATATGATACACAAGCAGCAGTCCTCAAACAGAGATTCATGGACCGTGGTTATTTAGAACCTAAGCTGAATATAGCTTATTCTGCTGGCCGTAAGTTGAACAGAACACAGTTATTAGAGTCAAAAACTGTAGAAAAAGCTATTGATGTTTCAAAAGTGAGATTCATTACCAGCTATGGGACCAATTCTTTTAAGATCAAGGATATCATTAATAAATATTGGCATATCTTTACTAGTGACCCATTTTTTTCAGACATTTTACCAGACAAATGTAGTTTTGGTTATAAACGGGGTAAAACATTGGGCCAATGTTTTTCATGTTTTAAGAATGAAGTTCCTCATTCAGAACATAAGTTCAGTGGCCGTCAGGGTTGTACCTTTTGTGGCAACTGTAAGTACTGCAAACTAGTGTCTAGGACTTCATCATTTACATCTATAAACACTAGTAAGGTTTATGATATCAGACATCATATCAAATGTAGCAGTACTTGGTTGGTTTACATGGCTGTCTGTAAATGTGGTGCTTTTTATGTAGGACAGACGTCCTGTAGTTTTAAACAGAGGATAGCCCTTCATATTAGTGATATCAAATGTAAACGGGAGAGAAGTGCTTTATATAAGCACACTCTAATACATACAGCCTCACATTTTGTATTTGTAGGGATTGATTTGTTAGAACCAAATATTGTAAATATAGCTTTAAGACATCAACTGTTAAATAATTTGGAACGTAGATGGATTGTCAATCTTGGAGCCCTATTTAAACCTGGGCTTAATGATCACTGGTGATAATGGGGGTTATTTTTTCATCATTTTTTATTTCTTATTGTGGACAGATGATATTACAGTAACTATTTTTTATAATAGTGAGTTATATGTATACATGAATATTAAATAATATTGTTGGAGTATTAATAGGTTGGATGTTGCTTTAGTGTGGTTTTAGGTTCCATATTAGCATATGAAATTGTTAGTTTGGAAAAAATGTTATATGCATCATGTTTTACTATATGTAAGTGATTGTGATATACCACTAGGGGGCATGGTGTATTTTGACCATATAAAAGCAAGCAAAATGTTGATTCTGTACTCACTGAGGACGCTCTTTGGAGTGAAACCGGTTTGGGGGATGTGTTACATTCAATAAACAAGCTTACTTCAAGCTTACTTTAAGCTGCTCGTGTCTCCTGTTTGTGCTGGAACTATTTCTTGAAGTTTTTTTATATATATATATATATATATATATATATATATATATATATATATACACACACACACACACATCACACACACACATATATATATATATATATATATATATATATATATATATATACACATACATACACGCATATAAATATATATATATATATATATATATATATATATATATATATATATATATAGGTTTACTATCACAATGCCGACATGTAATTGCACGGCTATGAAGTATTCGAACAACAGATGATCGAATACTTCATAGTTCGGCAGGTGATGTGAGAGAACGTTATCATTGCGAATGGACTGTGCATTCACAATTATAACGTTCGCTCATGTGAGGGGATCGCGGTACAGTGCAGTTAGGGAAATACATCCCTTTCCTCACTGTAGTGCGATCTCGGAGTTGGAATATTAAGTTAGGGGGTGTGGGGGGCGCAGCCCCCCACAGGGGGGTGCAGGGGGCACAGCCCCCCTGCATAACTGTGAGTTTAGGCTAGTTAGGTAGGGAGTTACGGGATGGGTGGGAGTGCTGTGTACTGTCGGAAATGTCGCAAGCGACATTTTCGACAATACACAGCTGTTTTCGACATTAGGGACATACGGAAATGTTCATTTCTGATGTTTAAATTCGAAAATTCAGACACGTTGTATTCTGAGTTTTGAATTTATGATAGCAAACCACATATATATATATAGTTCTACAAACAATGGTTTAAACGGCACCTCTGAAGCAAATGCTGCGGAGTTGATGAAGAAAGTTGATTCTTTATCTCAAAGAATCAACAATACACAGTCGATCTCAAGAGATGTTGGAGCATCTTGTTCTTCCACTTCTACACCTTCTGCTGAGTTGCCTATACTGGTTCCTGCTACTCTACATAGCACCGGGCCCTCTGCACAGGCTACAAATCCTTTGACTAGTTCGGGTAACCAAGTTTCTACTTGTTTAAATCCAGCCAATGCAGTGAGTAACTTGGGCCTGCCTAGACACACGGCAGTGGAAACACGCATTTCATTTAATGTTCCTAGGTTGAGTGACATTCCGACTACTTATTCCTTTTTAAGGAATGTTTCCTTTTTTAACACCAATGTACCTCTTGGTACTGTGGTTACCAATGATGGTGATAACAATGAAAATAATTTAATTGTTAATAACTTGAATGAGTATGATCAAAAGTTATTAAGTGTTGGAAACTGCAGTTGGAAGTTTCCTACCTTGAGGAATGCATCCACAAAAAAGTTATTCCAAAAGGTTTGCGCCAGTGGCGCTATCCATCAGGGCTTATTAATGATTCTTCTTTCCATCTAGAACTTACAGCCCTTTTTGACAAACAAGGCAGAGATTTTGGGGTTGTTAATCAATAATTACAAATCCCAGATTGCTTCACTTAGGAGCAACTTGGATAAGCTGGAAAGTGCTATCACAAATGCAGAAGATTATGCAAGGTATCGGTTTGATTATGCACGCATTTTTTCCAGCATAGATGCCAGTTTAAGCAAGTTTATTGTAGTCAAAAAGAAAAAACTATCGAGAGACCTCAACGACTACTCCAAAAGATGTGCTTATCCACCACCTCCCCTTGCTAGGAATTCACCTCTGAGTATTAATAGCAATGCTCAATTGGACCATTTCGGCCACAATGGCAATGCCATGGCAAATAATAACATTGCAGACATAGTTCAACCTATTCAACGCAGTGAAAGAATTAAAAATAATCAACAACCTCAGGCAGCCCAACATTCAGGACAACAGCATGAAATACCTTTGAATGTTAATTTCCACCAGGATTTTCG
>NC_056732.1:1544601947-1544606947 GCF_019279795.1 Protopterus annectens
AACTGCAATTTGCAATTGGAATCCCCAAAGAAAAGTTTGATTTGTTCCAATACTATGAACTTAAAAAGACCCAAAATCTGCACATAAGGCACTGTGTTTACTGAGAGCATTCATGTGGTCTTTATTCCTTATGGAACCATAATGTTCCTTTATTCTGTCACTCAATCTACGGACAGTTTTACCTACGTACAAACTTGAACAAGTTGAGCAGACTGCACGGCATACCACCATACCAGAGTTGCAGTCAGACACCTCTTTGAATGACACTCTGACATTACAATGTGTAAAAGTATATGATTCACCTTCAAGAATGTATTTACAACATACACATTTCCCACATGTATGCATTCCATTAGGTTTTGAAACGTTGATAACATGGGCTAACAGAAATTGATTATCTCTATTTTCAAAGATCATTTTCAAGGTCTTAGTTCTCTCATATGAAAACATAGGTTCAGAACCTAAAATTGGTCTAATGTTTGGGTCATATAATAAAATCTTCCAGTTATTCAGCAAAACAAGCCTAAGGTCGTTTAAGTCCCTACCAATTGGTAAAGAAAAACTAAGGGTATGTGAAGAATCCATCATTTCTTTGTGTGAATTGTGGTTAGGAGTGAAACCATATGTTACAATTGGTTTAAATTTAGTGAATCTATCTGCAATGATTTGGTTTCTAACTGAATTAATCAAAGTTAAAGGGTATTTCTTTTGTGTGAATAAAAGGGAGAGAAAATCACATTCTTTTTCAAAAACCATGTTATTACTGGTTAATCTGGACACTCTAATAAATTGACTCCTCAGTACATTCTGCTTCATGAAAAATAGGTGGGAACTATCAAACTGAAGGTAATTGTTCCTAAAAGCACTTTTTCTGTGGATGGATGATTCGAAAAAAGAAGTTATGTACCTATCATAACGTTCCATGTCTGTTGTCTTCATCTCGCCTTCCTTCTTGCTGGTTGGGTTCGGAACCGATCCTCGGCTCCGACTCGGCCATCTTCAATAGCTCGAGAGCTGTTTACTGGCTTGACACTACCCCTTATCCCATAATGCCTAGCGATAGCTACCCAGATGTTTTATTATTAGCGATAGTGTTGTTACTGTTGTAGATAACTCTTTATTCTATAGTATCCCTTTTTTGTAGAACTCTTAACTTAGAGAGTTCTCCCCACCCCTCCCCCCTTCCCTTGGTTAGCCGTTTAACTTAGAGGCTTTCCTACCGTTTTTTTTTTCTTATAGGCTAGCCGTTTATATTAGAGGTTATCCTATTACCTTTTAAAAAAAAAAAAACTTTATCTATATCCTTTCTAGATAGTACTTGTGTGCCTTTTCAGTAGGTGTGCTGTCAGAAAATGTCTCTGACAGATGGGCACACTTCTTGCGTCTATTGTTTAGGCACTGTGCATCTGCAGGACTCTTGTTCCTTTTTGCCATGCCTTTAGTCCAAGAGTCCTGCAGGAGTGTAAGAATAAGTTGATTCATAGGGGTCTGTTAAATCCCCAGGATTCACTGACCAAGAGTTCACAGCCAGTGAAATCCCCCAAATCCACTAAGCCGTCGGCTCCATCAGAGACTTCAGAGCCGTCATGGAGCCACAAGAGGCTGAGGTCCTTTAGAGTTGGTACATTCGGCTCCTCAGTCTCCTTTACTTCAAAGCGAGCATAGTCACCGATCCTCTCACTCCTCTAGATCCTCTAGGCTGTCGGATCATGATGTGGAGAGAGTAGCCTTGTGGCAGGGACGCCTTTGATGTCATGTGGAGTGTGCTGTCCTCTGAGTCAGCTCCACTTTCAGCCCCACCGGCTCCATCTCCCGTAGTGCCTGTGCCAACCTCTGCTCCTCCTCCAGACCCTAAGCGTAGGGAACTGATGCTCCAGGACACCCCATTGGGTGTTTCCTCCTCTTCCAAGGCCTCTCCTGATCACTCAGAGGAGCCCCCTCGGAAGAAAAAGTGTAAGAGGAAGCACATTGACTCCCCCAAGTCTGTCCCTTCTGATACAGACTTAGATGATTCGAAGGGTCCCCGAGATCTCCCTCTGAAGATGTTTCCTTCTTGGACATCCTGGAAATGCTTAAGCAGAGGGGGAACTGGAATCCCCTATCCCCCACTGAGGATGAGTCTGTATTTCTGGATGCTTTCGGTTCCCGAACTTCCACCTCCTGGGTTTCTCTGCCTTTCGATCCACTTATGGCAGTGGTGGCTCGAAAGGCTTGGTCAGCTCCAGATACAGTGGAACCAACTCCGAGGAGACCTGGTAAATTCATTACAGCACCCCAGGATAAGCCATTCCTTTCTAAAGGTGTTCCTGTTGATGCCATGGTGGTAGCAGCAGCCACCAAAAAAGAGTTAGCGGAGACCTCTTGGTCTGTCCATCCCCCTAACAAGGAATCTAGGATGATGGACAGATACGGGAAGCAAATGTTCTCTTCAGCAACCTTCTCCATGAGGTCACTGAACTACCTGTGTCATTTTACCTGACTTCAAAGGGATCTTCTTAAAGAGCTCGGAGATACCCTTCAAGATCCAACAGCTGAGGGAGCATAAGCCAAAGTAGTTTACCAGCTAGCGATGCTTAATTCTGTAGTTAACTCCTCCATGAGGCTCATTTCCTATGCAGCAAATGGGGCGAGTAGTGCCGCAGGTATGGGTGTGGCCCTTAGGAGGCATGCGTGGATGCGGCTGTGTAACTTTGCGGAACCCTTTTGAATGTCTTTCACCAACACCCCCTTTGATGGTTCCTTTCTTTTTGGACCACGGGTGAAAGACACTTTGACTAGGTGTGAGCAAGGCGGCAAGACTCTCTCTGCCGTGGGAGACCATTTTTCCACTCCCTCTAGACCATACCCCAAAGGTCAGAAGAGTGGGAAGATGTGGTTCAATAAATCTCGGGGAGCCTTGCCTGACACACGTAGTGATTTTTCCTCCAGAGGCAGTAGGGGAAACAATAATAACAGATGCCCTCATGGCAGAAGGGGTCCGCAGAACCAGGGCAACAGAGAACCTTTCTCTGACAAGCCCTTCCAGCATCCCTGAAGGGTAGCCTGGCTGCTGACCTCTGGAGGCAGTTGGGGGAAGACTTTCACTGTACCCAAAAGCCTGGCAAAGTTTAACACAAGACAGATGGGTACAGTCCATTATATCCGGAGGTTACAAAATTCCCTTCCATCAACACCCCTTACAGTCAAGGAAGACCCTTTCAGATGTTCCACCCAATCTGAAGGAGCAAGCAGTGTTAGAAGTTTCAAAACTGCTAAAAAAAAAAAGAGCCATCCAGGAAGTCCCAGCAGACAAGTATGGATCCAGAATTTACTCAAGGTTCTTTTTAGTACCAAAAAAGACAGGGGACTGGAGACCGATTCTGGATCTCAGCAGACTAAACAGGTCTGTACAAAGAACAAAGTTTCAGATGGTCATGCTACAGTCCATTCAACCCTTTCTAGGTCAGGACACTTGGATGTGCTCGATAGATCTTCTTCTAACATTATGTCTCATAAGCTCTGTAAAGCTTTTTTGAGAGGGACATCTCTTCTTAAGCCTCCAGTGAGAGATCCCCCTCCTCCTTGGGACCTTAATTTAGTCCTAACTTCCTTGATTCTGACCCCTTTTGAACCGGCAGCGTCCTGCTCTATCAAGTATCTATCTTGGAAGACACTCTTTTTGGTAGCTATTACTTCAGCCAGATGCGTCTCTGAACTTCAGGCACTATGCGTTCGTCCTCCCTACTTGGTGTTTCATAAGGACAGGGTTGCTCTGAGGACTAATCCTCCATTTCTTCCTAAAGTCTGCTCAGAAAATAATTTAAAACAATCTATAGATCTTTCTGTGTTTTTCCCTAATCATACCAACAAGGCAGAGTACAAACTACACCAATTGGAAGTTCATAGACAATTGCGTTTTTACCTACACAGAACGAAAGAAATAAGGAAATCGGACCAATTATTCCTTTCTTATGCCTTAGGCAAACATGGTCTCCCAGTTTCCAAGGTAACCTTGTCGAGATGGTTATCACACACTATTACCTTCATTTATCAGTTACGGAATAAAGAGTTACCTGTTAAACCGAAAGGTCATTCTACTAGGGCCTTGGCCACCTCTTTAGCCAGTCCAGGTTGCCCATGTACTCTATCTGTGCAGCTGCCAGGTGGGCAAACCCTCATACCTTTATTTCTCATTACAAGCTAGATATGGTCTCCAGGAACAGAGCTGACTTTGGTTCCACTGTTCTGAAGAGTCTGTTCCACAGAGCCACCCAGGATATTAGGTGCTAGGGATGCTGTCCCAACCAGCAAGAATGAAGGCGAGATAGACAACTTAACATAAAGAAGTTATGTACCTACCATAACATTCCATGTTAGTTGTCTTCATCTTGCCTTCCTTCTTGCATCCCACCCTCCATCCCCCTGTCCTAGTGGACCGAGAGGAGTTCCTGTTTCACTGGCTGCGTGTTCTCTTGCTTTTCCTCTATTGACGTGGAGAATATGGCAGGTAGAGTCAACTAATTATTTTGACTGGTTTATTCTGTTATGTCTGGAGTTAGCTATTTCAAACGGGATCTGGGTAGCTATTGCTAGGCATTATGGGATAAGGGGTAGCGTTGAGCCAGTAAACAGCTCTTGAGCTATTGAAGATGGCAGAGTCGGAGCCGACAATCGGCTCCGAACCCAACCAGCAAGAACGAAGGTGAGATAGACAACTTAACATCAATTATTAACTCTGTCAATGGAAATATTTATGTCCAAAAAGGACACTACATCACCATGATTACCTATAACGAATTTCAAAAAACCAATACTCTCTGACAAATTATCTACAAACATATCTATATATATCTATATATCTCTATATATATATATATATATATATATATATATATATATATCTATATCTATATCTATATCTATATATATATATATATATATATATATATATATCTACACACATATACATTCACATATATATATATATATATATACATATATACACACACACACACACACAC
>NC_056732.1:1544611947-1544614447 GCF_019279795.1 Protopterus annectens
CTTGCAGACCAGGCTCGTCAGGCTAATATGTCGATAGTTCCCGGGATCAGTGGTGACTCTCCCTTTGTGGAGTGGGATATCTGTTGCTGTGCGCCATTCAGTGAGCACAAAGCCTGATGCGAGGCTATTATTGAACATGGTGCTTAAGTGGGGAGCCAGTTCGTTCTGAAGTTCATGTAAAGTGCAGCCTGGGATGTTGTCCGGTCCCATGGATGCTGTGTTTTTGGCTTTAGAGAGTGCAGCTTTTACCTTTTTACCTGCGTACTTGTGATTACAGGGACTCTGCATTCATACATATATATATATATATATATATATATATATATGTATGTGTGTATATATATATATATATATATATATATATATATGTTTGTGTATATGTATGTAGATATATATGTGTGTGTGTGTATGTGTATATATATATATATATATATATATATATATATATGTGTGTGTGTGTGTGTATATATGTGTGTGTGTGTGTGTGTGTGTGTGTGTGTGTGTGTGTGAATATATATATATATATATATATATATATATATATATATATATATATGTGTGTGTGTGTGTGTGTGTGTGTATATATATATATATATATATATATATATATATATATATATATATATATATATATATATATATATCTATATATATATATATATATATATACATATATATATATATATATATATATATATATATATATATATATAAATATATAAGAAGGGGATAGCGATGGGCACGAGCTGTGCAAATACTTATGCTAACCTTATTATGGTAGCTTGGGAACAGGAATTTATGTTGGGTCATCCGAATGTATTTTGTAGACTGTTCGTAGATGACCTTTTTTTGGTATGGAAAGGAGATGCACAGGCAGCTACATCTTTCATGAGCTACATCAACTCTACTAATACTTTTTTGAAATTTACTATGGAGTGTTCATATACTTCTATAAATTTCCTAGATGTTACAATATATGTAGAAGCCAATAAATGGAAAACTAAGGTGTATAGAAAACCTTGCTATAGACCTTCCTTTTTACATAGGGAAAGTATGCACACTACAGGTCTGTTTAGCAACATAGTTAAAGGTCAAGCCATGAGGATTGCTAGATTGTGTTGTGATGACTCAATTTTGAATGAAGAGCTACAAACACTAAAGCATGGCTTCATTAATAGAGGCTATGAGGAAGAAGAGATCAGTAGAGCATACAAGCAAGCAAGCTAGAAATCTTAGGCATAACAGAGCCAAGCCTTTCTTCTCAAATAGAGAAGTTCAACCTATGAAGCGAAAAGTCTTTAACAGTTTAACTGTAACACTTCCATATAGTGCAAATGTTGCGCTAATAGAAGAAGCAATAGCCACCAATTGGCATATACTCTTGCTACCAAGAGTTTGTTGGGTAATTATCCCAAGTTTACATACAGTAACCGGAAATGTCTTAAACAATGGCTATGTTATCCGGAGACTAATAGGCCTGTTAACACAGTTGAGATATGGCCTAAGGGCACTAAGAAATGTGGGACTTGTGCACAATGTAACTTTATAGTTGAATCACGATTTGTTAGACAACCGGACACCGGTTATCTATGGGAACTTAGGAATAGTGGTACTTGCAATTCCAGGAATGTGATATCTATTGCACACTGAAGAAAAAGGCAGAAGAATGTTCCGTTTAAGCTTTCTCAGCAAAATCACAACAATAACTAAGAGATGAGCGATACACCACACCATAAAACGTATCTCAACGATGTATTCAGAGCTGTATCTCAACAAGACAAAAAACAACAAACAACGGATTAACGCTTTCAGCTATCAAAGCCTTCTTCAGATCCACATTCAAAAGCCACATCTCAATCTAATATAAAGCATATAGCAGCCAATGACAAAAAACAAGTATACAAGCACTTCATCATCCAATGTGTTTCATTATTCTCATTAGCTTTGACTAGCAAGTTAAGATGGAAAATGTAATTTAGACTTCGCTTTACAAAATTCTTTAGAACCAATTAACTTTGATTTATTTGTACTAGTAGCTGCACTTATTTTCTCTTCTTTTTCTTTATCTTTCTCTCTTTCTTTTCCTTTTGTCAATACTTGTTTCTCTCCTGTTATCACTTTTTGAGTATTAATAGTGTTCCTAGGCCACTCGAACAGCTGGCCATTTTTTATGTCATTGAAGTCTCTTGTCAATTTATTGCTCTTAATACTTTTCAGCTTGTTCTCATAAGCCAAAAGCTTATCTTGTAAGTTTTCCAATTTCATAAAGTCACTTTCAGAAAGGAAGGTTCATATTTTCTAGTTCCTTCTGCTTGTTCTCAATTAGGGAGTTAATTTCTTGTTCTTGAGGTTCAAAATAATCTATCAGCAGCCTCATATAACTAAACTAGTTTGTATATTGATAGCCTGCCACTTCGCAAGGAGATCTGGAAATGTATTTCCGTAGGTCGGCATACATCTGACTCTAAGCCCTCTCGGAATAACTTGATGGTGAAGGCAG
>NC_056732.1:1544619447-1544620931 GCF_019279795.1 Protopterus annectens
GGAGGAGGAGGAGGTTGTCTGTGTACATGAGGCAATTGTAACATTGCCTCAGGATGCCCAGATTCACCAGCTGGACAGAGAGCACACCTGAAGCTTCTGTCCCTTGAACATGCCTGAATAGATGGTTGGGACTGTATTGCTGATTGGATGAGTAAAGAGCCTTGCTACTTCCCTGAGTATAGGGCTGAAGTGCAAGCTAGTATAGCTAGTGCTAGTTTTAAAGTGAGTTTAGTAAAGTGCCTGTCTTAAATTGCCTTATTTCTAGTGCTGGGTTGGAGGTGTTTCAAAGTGAAAAACTGAAGTGCAGACTTAAGTGGAGCCTAGAATAGTTTAACCGCCGCTAAACAGCGCTGCGCAGTGCACAAACCTCGCATGAAAACTGGGCAAAGCAAGCAGTTTTTACAACAGGAGATCAGAAAGGATGAAATTAGCCCAAAATGGCCAATGAGCTACAAGTTGCTGGGCTGGGACCACTCCTACAGGGACAGATAGGCTGCTCAGGTTCCCTCTCTCACAGTGCGTGAAACAAGGAAGCCACACTAATTATCCAAGTATGATATGGGCAACACAGGAACCTTTACCACAGTCATGGATTCAGCAAAGCCTGAAAAACTGGACAAGACTTCTAGTTCAGAAGGCGTAAAAACAAAGGAATTTTTTTTTTTTTTTTGTTTTTTTTTTTTAGAAACAGAAAATGCAGAGCTTAAATTGCTTAGAAATACACAGAGGAGGCTAAGCGCACTTGAGGTGTAGCCTGCGACTGTGTTACAAGGTAACAAATGCAAAACGACAAACAGCAATTTTTCCAATTGCAACAAAAGAAATAAGTACAGTAAGCAATGCAGATATCACTAGGGATCCACAGAAGCGCTGAAAGAAAGCAGCTGCTTTAGGCGGAATTAGCGTTTTCAGGAAACAACAAGCAAAAACAATACTTAATCAAGTCCAAAAGTCTCTTTTGTCTCTTGGCCACTTGTAGGACTCTGCAGGGCACCACGAGGAGCTTGCTGAGCTGTATACAAGTGCAAAACTGCACTAAGCAGTTTTTATATCAGGGAGATCAAAAAGGATAGAAATTAGCCCAAAATGGCCAATGAGCTACGAGTTGCTGGGCTGGGACCACTCCTACAGGGAGAGATAGGCTGCTCAAAGTTCCCTTTCTCACAGTGAACTCCACCTAACTATCCAAGTATGATATGGGCAACAGGAACCTTTACCACAGTCCTGGATTCAGCAAAGCCTGAAAACTGGACTAGACTAGTTCAGAAAGGTGGGAAACAAGGAATTGTTTGGTGTTTTTATTTTTTTTTATTTTATTTTTTTTTAGAAACAGAAATGCAGAGCTTAAATTACTTTAAGTACACAGAGGAGGCTAGCGCACTTGAGTATGTAGCCTGCGACTGTATGTTACATGAGTAACAAATGCAAAATGACAAGCAACTTTTTTCAAGTGAAACAAGGAAATAAGTAATCAGAGGTGACAG